>NW_026038525.1:0-8000 GCF_023373825.1 Bactrocera dorsalis
TTTGAACACCCTCATACACATTCACAAGTAAAAGTAAATGCATTTCCTTATTAATCTAACACACTTTCATTTCCGCATTTTAGTTCACTCTCAATTTCCTTGCGCTCTAACACTGAACTATACAAACCTTCCATCACTACTCGCGCCCATGCTTTCGGCGCGAAAATCCAACGTAAATTAAATTAAAATTCACGCCCATTAAAATTTTAATAAATTACGCACGCAACTACAAAGCGACACTCAAGCATGCATATATACATGGTATATAATATACCAACAATTATTTAGAGGATATATGTAAATTTAATCTGTAGGCTGTGCGACGCATTACTCATACGCCCCGTATTACAGCTTTGCTTTTGATATGAACCGCATTTTTCCGCTTAACTACACTGGCAGCTGGCATACCATCGAGGCGCGTTGGCGCGTTTAAGCGTGGATTTATAAGTGCGCACAGTCTGCGCGGCGTTAGCGTATTGGTGACCCCATTGGCGGAGTTGCCGGAGTGCTACACATGAGACCTTGATAATCCTTCGCTGGAGATTGCCAACCACTTGCGGCGCGTGTTGTGGAGTGTGGCGCGTGAAGACCGTTAGCTACAGTTACAGCATGCGTTGTTGTTGCTTTTTCAGAGCATCCAACGCTGCTGGTAATTTTAATTTATAAATGCGCGCGCACGAGTTAATACCAGTATCAACGACATTTATACACAAGTATATGAGAAACGCTGATAAAGCCAGCTCTGCCTAAACAAATAAACAAGAGTATCAAAACAAGACTTTGAACTCATATCTGAATACAAGACATGCATAGGCCACAAGATAAGCCGCATGATAAGCACTTGTTTATAATAAATAATAAGATTAGACTTTAGACCTAAGCCACAAAACATGGATATGTTATCAACTTAACGAATAGTATATAAGACATAGGATAATACAAAAACAGGTTCACTTTAACTAAGTAATTCAAAAGAATAAAGTTCATATTCAGCAAAAGAATATATAGTTTTTGAAACCATTCATAAGTATATGAATTAACTGGGGGCTCAACCGCTCTTTACTGGGAAGGAGGAGATCGCACAACAGGACATCGGCATCCTTAAGAATCTTCGAAGCGCTTAAAGAAGGACATCTAATTCCTCAAGCTGAAATCTTTAGTAAAGAAAGCCATAATCTTTAAATCTTCCTTAACGAAGACAGACACTCAAAAAATGAGTCAAGGAGCAAAACGGACAATGCCTAACGAGGACATAAATCCTTCAGCTACAGTCCCTACCACTCCTGAAAACTACATAATGTCCTACATTCAGAATCAGTTCTCGAAATTGGACGAAGAAAGGAGAAAGGACAAGGAGTTAATATTACGGATGTTCCAAACTACAAATCCTAATACTAGCGAAACTTCTACTCCAACAATATACCAAGAAGCCACGATGCAATACCAGAATGTAACAGATGTACAAATCGAAGTCATAAAGGAATTACCTATTTTCCAAGGAAACAAAGAAGAGTATACGATATGGAAGTCACATGTAATGAAAGTCATGGAACCACTCCAAGTATTCCAGAATACACCTCAATTCTACAATATCATTACAACCTTCAGAAGAAGAATCACGGGGCATGCAGATATGTTACTTGAATGCAACAACACACCTCTCAACTTCTACAGTATCATGGAAGCTTTGGACGCACTATATCACGACCCAAACGCACTGTATGAAATACAAGAACACATGAAGAACTTGGCACAACAACCAACAGAAGACTTGGACACTTATTTCCAATACACATTGACATTGCACAGGAAGCTGATTAAAAATACAGTGGACCTTCTAAAAACAGAAATAAATAACAAATATATTGAACAAGAATCTATAACACAATTTATTAAAGGATTAAAAAATAAAAATTTGGCAACAGCCTTAGCATCAAATCAATATCAAAGTTTAATGCAAACCTATACAAGTGCTAAACAAATCGAAATACGATTACAACAAACTAGTGAAAATAAAAATCTAAGACGACCTATCGAAATCCAAAAACAAAATTTAAATAACTTTTGGCAAAGACCAACTAATCAACATAGAATAATACCGGAAAAGACAAACCTTTTTAATTTTAATCCACCACAATGGCAAAATAATAATTTAAATCAATGGTCAAGAAACCAATATAATCAACCTAATCATAATAATCATAATAATAACAACTTCAGGCAAAATCAATTCCAACCAAGGCAACAAATGAGGAACAATTACAATTATACACAACCTCAAAGAGGATTTAATACATATCAACCACCACAAGAACGCATGGATGTTGACGAACCTCAAAGAAACAGTGGGTGCAAACGAAATCACTCTAACAGAAACATCATTCCGCAAAAGATACAAAGGATCAACACACAGCAACAACCTGAACCTCAGCCAGAACAAACCTTCAGACACATGGAAGAAGCTGACGATACATCGAGTACTTTTTTAGGCTAAAGAATGGACTGCCTTGCCTTACACTCAAGGATGGTCCGACACAACAAGAAGTGAATATCATGATCGACTCAGGCGCTACAAACAACTACATATCAAAAAAATGCAGAATAGGTAAGAGTATATCAATAGATCCTGTATGGACAAAATCAATGCATGGATATTCCATCATGACTAGTAAAAAAATAATACATCTGTTAAGCCATGATTTACCATTTTTTGAACTAGAAGATATCAAAGATTTTGATATGATAATAGGATTTTGTGGATTAAAAAATTAAACGCAGAAATAGATTTCACGTCACTACAATTAAAATATAAAAATAAAAACAAAAATCAAAAAATAAATTACACAAATGATAATAAAGATTATGAAGAGGAGATTAGAGAAATAATTAGGAGAAATAATAAAACAGAAAAGTTACCATTTACCACAGCGATAGAAGCAACCATTAGGACAGAAAATAATGAACCTGTTTGGACGAAACAATACCAATATCCGTACGCAGATAACGATTTTGTCAATTCAGAAATAAAAAAATTATTAAAGAATAATATAATACAACCTAGTAGAAGTCCTTATAACTCACCAGTTTGGACAGTACCAAAAAAGGGTATAGATGAAAATGGAAAACCCAAGAAAAGATTAGTGATAGATTTTCAAAAATTAAATTCAAAAACTATAACAGATAGATATCCTATTCCGGACATAAACATGACAATACAAGCGTTAGGTAAAGCTAAATATTTTTCTACGATAGATTTAGAAGCAGGATTTCACCAAATTATGATAAAAAAAGAAGATAGGGAAAAAACAGCATTTTCCATAAATGGAGCTAAATATGAATTCATACGAATGCCCTTCGGATTAAGAATGCACCCTCAATATTTCAAAGATGTGTTGATGATATTCTACGAGAATATATAAATAAATTTGCGTTTGTATATATCGACGACGTGTTAATATATTCCTCGACACCTGAAGAACATATTAAACACATCCAAATAATAGTAAGCGCATTACATAAAGCAAATATGAAAATCTCCGATGAAAAATCACACTTCTTTAAAAATCAAGTCGAATATTTAGGACATATAATAATACAAAATAGGATAACGGTAGATCCTAAGAAAGTAGAAACATTAGACAAGTATCCGATACCTCAAACCCTGAAAGAATTAAGGTCATTTTTAGGTATGGCGGGATATTATAGGAAATTTATACAAGGATATAGCAAAATAACAAAACCACTAACCATACATCTACAAGGAGAAAATGGTATAACAAGTAAAAAAATGTCAGCTAAGAAAGAAATTAAATTAGATAAAGAAGCCATAAAAGCTATACAAATAATTAAAACAAAATTAAAAGAACAAGTTGAACTATTTCAACCAGATTTCTCAAAACCTTTTGATTTAACTACAGATGCGAGTAATTTTGCCATAGGAGGAGTTTTATCACAAGAAAAGAAACCTATATTTTTTATATCAAGAACATTAACAAAAACAGAAGAAAATTATTGTACAACGGAAAAAGAATTATTAGCAATAGTATGGGCTATTGGAAAACTTAGGAATTATATTTACGGTATAGCAGATTTAACTATACACACTGATCACCAGGCTTTGATATTTTCTATTTCGGACAAAAATCCAAATATAAAACTAAAAAGATGGAAACATTTTATACAAGAATCTGGAGCAAAAATAGTATACAAACCAGGAAATCAAAACGTAGTAGCAGATGCATTATCAAGACAAAAAATTAACACTTCAACAATAGAATCGATGCACTCGACACGTAGTTCACCAAACGAAAACTATACATACGCAAAACAAACGATAAATTCATTTAAGAATCAAATCATATTAAAGAAAACTGAACGAAATAAAAAAGAAACACAAACGACCTTTCCAAAGTATCACAGACACATTATTGAATACCAAAACACTGAATATCTAACAAAAACCTTAAAAGAAATTTTTACACCTAATTTCAATAACGCGATTAAAATCGATGAACAAGAACTATTCTCAATAAAATCACTACTAAGTAAACATTTTCTAAACTACAAGCTCTTTATAGCACAAAATCTAGTCGAAGACATAACAGACAAAAACAGGCAATTGGAAATTATAACAAATACACATAACCGAGCGCATAGAAATGAGAAAAATAACGCGATGGAAATTAGACAACAATATTTTTGGCCCGATATGGCGAAACAAATCAAAAACTTTGCACGAAACTGTTCAAATTGTTTTGAACAAAAATACGAGCGTAGACCAACAAAACAACTGATAGGGAGAACACCAGCAACAAATCTACCAGGAGAATCTATAAGTATGGATATATTCCACATAGGAAATAGAACATATATAACTAGTATGTGTAGGTACTCAAAATATTTATTAATGAGAGAAATAGCAGATAAAGTCAACACCGTAGACAAACTAGAAGAAATTCTCACACTTACATACCCATATTGTAGAAACCTACAAACCGACAATGAGAGTATATTCACATCGATATCTTGTTTGTCACTATACCGACGACTTCATATAACACATAATCGTACGCCAACAGCTCATTCGACATCAAAACGGTTTCAGTTGAACGCTTGCATAGCACACTGATAGAAATCGCAGCAACATTAGCTAAACAAAATAACACCGATCCAGTTACGGAAATATTTAACGCAGCATACGAGTATAATAGGACAATACACTCGGTGACCAAACAAAAACCGGTAGAAGTATTTTTTAATAGGAAGAATTATCCAGAAATAAAACAATTGATTGAAAAAAACAAAGACAAAGTTTTAGAATATCATAATAAGAAAAGAACACAAAAAGTTTATGAACCAAAACAAATAATTTACGCACTATCAAAACGACGTACAAAAACTGAACAAAAATATCTAAAATACATAGTTATAGAAAACCGTGAGGACACAGTTTTAGTAGAGAGAGGAGGAAGACAACATGTCTTACATAAAGATAACATTCGTAATACTCCTATTGAATTTAATAATAAACATAAAAGCATACACAGTGAGCAATCTAAAAAATAAAAAATTTATATTCACCGAAACTGACGACGCATACCTATATGAAGATACCGAATTTTTATATCATTTATTTAATTTAACGACAATAATGGAAAGATACAAACAGATAGAATATAGATCAATTGGCAGGACACAACAGGATATTATAAACGAAAATAGAATCTCAAATTTAATTGAACAAACTATTTCACACTCAATACAAAAAAGATCAATAAACATTTTAGGGACTATAATAAAATTTATAACTGGGATTCCAGATCATGACGATCTTATTGAAATAAAAACACATTTAAATGAAATAATAGAAAATAATAATCAACAGAGAGTCATTAACTCACACTTTGAACGGTCAATCTCAAAGGTTGATCCTCAATCAATCTCAACAAGCCTGGTCATATCAGAAACTTTGAAGGAATTAGAAACCCTATTCGAAACTATAAATTCTGTAAAGACAGGAAATTACTTGTCTAAGTCTTTAAATTTAAATGATATAAAACAAATAATAAAAAACGAAAAGTTAGATATTCCAGTTTTAAATGTAATGGAATACTCTACAATAAATGTAATTAGAATTAAGGATACATATGTAATCATTTATAAATATCCTTTAATAACGCAAAAATGTAAATTATTTAAAATAACATCATTAAGCTATCTGCATGGCAAATATATATTAGACAAATATATAGCTCAATGTAATATAAATAATTATTCAAGAGTAAAAGAATGTAAACAATCACTAAATACTTTTATATGTAAAACCAACAAGGATAATGAATGTATTTCGAAATTAGTGCTAAAAGAAAAAGCAAATTGTAAAACTATTGAAGAAACAAATGCAAATATCACAATATTAGATTATGGTAATATAATATTAGATGGAAAATATGAAATTAATAACGAAACTATCTCAGGAGTAAACTTGATCCAGTTCAATGACACCATTAAAATAAATGGACGAAAGTACATAAACATACAGGATACAATAAAACAGATAATCCAACATGAAGGCACCATAACAATTGATGAAGTAATCAACTCCAATGAAGAAACTAAATTTACGAATATCCGGAAGTTACATAAACTACTCATTCCAATCGAAGATCACCCGATCCAAACTTTTTGCTACACAATTACAACATTTGGAATTATAATCCTGATAATTTGGACACTACTCAAATTAATCAAACTACGACAAGTTACTCAAGAAAGAAAGAAACTACACGAACTCCAAAAACTCACAGCCAACTTTACATTATAAAAATGAGGACATTTTGTTTTTTTTTAAGAGGGAGGAGAGTTAATACCAGTATCAACGACATTTATACACAAGTATATGAGAAACGCTGATAAAGCCAGCTCTGCCTAAACAAATAAACAAGAGTATCAAAACAAGACTTTGAACTCATATCTGAATACAAGACATGCATAGGCCACAAGATAAGCCGCATGATAAGCACTTGTTTATAATAAATAATAAGATTAGACTTTAGACCTAAGCCACAAAACATGGATATGTTATCAACTTAACGAATAGTATATAAGACATAGGATAATACAAAAACATGTTCATTTTAACTATGTAATTCAAAAGAATAAAGTTCATATTCAGCAAAAGAATATATAGTTTTTGAAACCATTCATAAGTATATGAATTAACTTGTGCGAAAAAAGAAAATTAAGAAAAGTATTACAGAAACGCACAAAGAGCTCACAGTAGGAGAAAGGGCAAAAAATTATGGAAAGAAATGTAATATTGCTATTCTTTAAAAATTATATTTATAACTACGTTTTATGTTCTGTTTATATAACTGTTAATATGACAAATTTTCCAAACATCTACACTACCTATTTATAACTTTGAAAGAATTTATATTAATAATCCGTATTTATAAAATTGATTATTTATCGCACGCTATATATACTATATACTATATATGTTTATGTATGTATTATGTAATTGGTTATTGTAAATAAAAGTGGGTAATATTATGTTGTCAAAAAAGTCTTGTGGTATTTTCGCTAGTTGGCGCTGAAAGCGCGTAGTTCTAGTTTTATTCGTCGCATCGGGTCATGCTATACCTTTTTGGAAAGCTCATTTCACGCGCTAACACGTGATTGATTGATTGTCGTTTCTTTTAAGTCGTTCGTGAGTTATAGCGTCGCAAACATGGAGCAAAATGAAGAGAAAATACGGCATATTTTACAGTACTACTACGATAAAGGCAACGTTTCAACGTTTTCGTTCTGGTGTAGAGGTGGTCGAAGATGCGCCACGCTCCTGAAGGCCTGTCGTCGAAAATTGCGATAAAATCGCTGAATTGGTCGAAAGAGACAGGCATAGTAGTCATCAAACCATTTGAAGGAGCTTGGAGTCACTAAGAAGCTTGATGTATGAGTGCTATACGAATTGATTTAATAAAAATACCGCATGACAC
>NW_026038526.1:0-8000 GCF_023373825.1 Bactrocera dorsalis
TTTTCGCTGTTAATTCCATTTCGCCGCTGCTTGTTGCTGTTGTTGTTGTTGTGTTGCGTGTCAGTGTTTTCGCCCCCCCCCCCCACCCCCCCCATCAGCGCGCGAGTTACGTCGACGTCGATGCCAACCACTATCGGCATGACCGATATGAATACAACTGCAATTCATAAGAACTGTAACAAAGAAATAATGCCGACGTCAACGTTAACGACCTACCCCAAAACACTTAGAATTAACTGGTCTACTTAAATATTTTCCCTTTTTTGTTACCGCAACAATATTGCGACCACACGAAATATGCATATCATATTTCGAAACAAACCAGGGCACTTACATTGGATCACATTGCATTTCCGCTGCACATTTAATATGTTCAAACGAATATTGCGATAGCAATTAACGTCACAATAAATAATGTGAGAATGTGAGAAGTAGGCCACTTGACAAATATTGTCGCAACTACAAGTGGTTGCGCCAAAATAATAATCAGAAAAGAAATAATGTATTTTGTATCAGAAAATAGAACTTAGCTTAAGAAAATATTGGAAATAAATGAACAGAAGAATTCTGACGGTCAATCCGACAAGTCGTGGTTTTCTCTTAGCGGTTCACTAAAACTGAAGTTTAATAACCACAACTGGCGCAGTCGGTAGGAACTTTGTCCTTAGACAAAGAAAAAAAGAGCCTGACACAACATAAATATTTTAGAGTGAACTTCTGACATATTACGAAATCTAACTGCCAAAAGTCATTGAATCATTTATAAGAAACTTACTATTGCTTGCGGGTTCAAACAGTGTTACATCATTTTATAAATATAAAAGAACTAACTTCTCGAAAAAAAAAAAAAACATAATTCTACACATTTAACTACCACAATGGCAATCACCAACAACGATCTAAACCGGATATCAGCGTCGGACCTCCTTAAGGAAGCTGCGAAAATCAAAGAGTTCAGAGGCGACGGGAGCTACGACATATCCTCTTTCATTGGAGAGGTGGAACTGATCCTGCCCTTGTTCGACGAGAACCAAGCTGTCAAAAATTATGTATGGGAGAGACACATAAAGACCAAGATCCAAGGAGAGGCGCTCCAGATAATACGGACACTAAACAGAGACTCATCGTGGGACGAAGTGAAGACAGAACTGATACGGAACTTCGGAATAAGGGAAAGCTACCACCAACTCTTCCACCAGGCCATCACAACCAGGCAGTATAATGTAAGTCATTATTATTACAACTTAAAAAACATATTAGATAAGCTTAACTCAAAATATAATTTAGACGAAAATAAGCCGACAGAATTTTCTCCTAAGACTAATGAGTCATTAATATTAAAAACATTTTTAAATAATATTCCGCCTCATTTATCGGCAATAATTTACGGTAGGAACATTAACTCATTAAGGGAAGCATTTTACGTATTAGAAGAAACAGGACTTACTAATAGAAGCTATTATGGTCAAGTAGGAAATAAAATAAACAATCAAAGACCTGGGGATCATAACCAAACAAATAATAGGTTTTATAATTTTAACAATTCTAATAATAAATTCAACAACGAAAGAACAAGGATGAATCCTAGACAAGGAAATACAGAACAAACACGATTAAACAGTAATCGTTTCAATAATCAAAACCAAAGTAATAACACAGCAAGCTCATTCAGACGGACTTACCAAAACCATAACAATTATAACGGTGAAAGAAGTATTAACTATAGGAATGAAATTCCAATGGAAGTAGACCATATAAACCAAGAAGTAAATTTTCCCTTGGACCATACCAAAACTACCTTCCGTTAGTAGAATTAACAATAAAAAATGAAAAGATTACATGCCTAATCGACTCAGGCTCTACTACGTCCCTTATCGACAATAGAAAATTAATGAAGTATAACAGAATACTATTAAATAACCCAATAAAAATCCGGTCATTTAATAGTGAAGCACTAATCAAATGGGAAATAATAACAAGTTTACCCCTCGAATTTAATTTTGACGCAAATATGTCATGGAAATTAACTGATTTACATAATAAAGGATTCGATGCAATCCTTGGGCAAAACATACTAAAACCATTACAAGCAGTTATTGATATGAGAAACGATACCTTAACAATTAATAACGAAGTGATAAAATTTATGAATTCTTGCCCATATAATTTTAATGAAATTTATCAATTAGAAAGTACGGAAAATAGGGACTTACAAATTGAGCAATTTACAACAAATCTAAATAAAGAAGAGAAATTTTTAGTTAGTAAGTTAATAAAAAATTACAAGAACCTATTTTATAAAGAAGGAGATGACCTTACTAGTACATCAGCTATTGAACACGAGATAGTGACCACGATAGACACTCCAGTATATTCGAAAATTTACAGATACCCACAGATACACGAAGAAGAGATAACTAAACAAATTAAAGAAATGTTAAAACAAGGAATCATAAGAAATAGTAATTCCCCTTACAATAGTCCTTTATGGATAGTACCAAAAAATCAGATAACTCCCAAGCAAAGAAATGGCGGATCGTGATAGACTACAGAAAACTAAATGATATCACAATCGATGACAAATTCCCAATCCCAAACATTGATAATATATTAGATAAATTAGGAAGAGCTGTATACTTTACGACACTCGATCTTGCAAAAGGATTCCACCAAATCTTAGTAAAAGAGGAAGATAGAAAGAAAACCGCGTTTTCCACCCCTTTTGGTCATTACGAATACGTTAGAATGCCATTCGGTCTCAAAAACGCCCCATCAACCTTCCAAAGGCTGATGAATTGTGTTCTTAGAGAATACATAAATAAAATATGCGTAGTATACATGGATGACATTCTCGTTTTTAGTACAACATTAGAAGAGCATATACAAAGCCTAACAAAAATTTTCAATGCACTAAAGAAGCATAACCTTAAGGTACAATTTGACAAGTGCAATTTTTGTGCCAAAGAAACACAATTTCTAGGCCACGTTTTAACACCTGAAGGAGTTAAACCGAATTTCGAGAAAATAAATAAAATACAAGATCTAAAATTACCAAAAACAACAAGACAAATAAAGTCTTTTCTAGGAGCTACGGGATATTATCGGAAATTTATAAAAGACTACGCGAAAGTAGCACAACCTATGACACATTTTCTAAAGAAAAATGTTAAAATTAATATTAACGACTCTACATATATAAACTCATTTCAAAAATTAAAACAAATAATGACAGAAGCTCCAGTACTAAGTTATCCAGATTTCAAAAAGAAATTTACATTAACTACTGATGCAAGCAATTTCGCAATCGGTGCCGTATTACAACAAAATGGACATCCTGTATGTTATGCGAGTAGAACACTCAACGACCACGAACGTAGATATTCTACAACAGAAAAGGAGTTGTTAGCAATCGTTTGGGCCACAAACTACTTCCGGCCTTACTTATATGGCGTCCAATTTGATTTATTAACGGATCATCAACCATTAAAATGGCTATACACGAAGGCTCATTGTAAAGATATAAATCCTAGACTACAAAGATGGATAATAAAATTAGGAGAATACAACATGAACGTAAATTATATAAAAGGAAAGGAAAACAAAGTAGCAGATTTCCTTAGCAGAATCAATAATAACACCAATTTAATAAATTTTATGGAAACAGGTAGCAATCTATCTTTAGAAAATAATTTAGACGAAAACGATGTAAATACAATACACTCTCAGGAGGAGCAATTGAACAACCATATACCCATTTTGGACACCATAGTCAATCGGTTTAAAATTCAGATAATTTTAACAGATAACAAACAATTGGAGTTCGAAATAAAACACAACAATAAAAAAATATACGTAACACCAGTAGATCTCGACAACAATATTTCTGATATCCTCAGAAGGACATATCACTTCAGGCAAAATTGGCATATACAGCGAAGTTAACGACCATGAATATAATAAATTACAACAAAAAATCATCGAGTTATTTGATGGATTCGACAACATTAAATTTGTTAAATGTTCATACCACGCTAAAGATATAAATAGCGAAGAAGAAGCCTACAGACATATCCAAAATTATCACAAGTTTGAAACAGGACACACAGGAATATCGGAGAACTACGAAGGAATTAAAAGACATATCTACTTCCCAAATTTGAAAAAACTGGTGCACAAATTCGTAAACAACTGCGATACATGCAACAGAGTCAAATATGATAGGCGACCTATAAGAGCAAAATTTAATTTAACGGAAACACCCAAAGATTGCAAAGAAATAATTCACATGGATTGCTACACTAATTCAAAAGCGAATTTTCTAACTTTTATAGACAGGTTTTCTAAATTCGCCACAGCATTTTTTTCTTGAAGATAGGACCAGCCAAACTATAATCGAAAAAATAAACCAATATAAGTCGCAAAGAGGACATTTTAAAAAAATTATTGCTGATAACGAATTTAAAAGCATTAATGTTAAAGATTTCCTCAGAAACGAAAATATTGAACTACATCTCGTTAAACCAAATAACCACACCGGCAATTCTGATGTAGAACGCCTACACAATACACTAGGAGAAAAAATTAGAGTATTAGGTATAGAAAATAAAAACTCTAGTATAACAAATAAAATGAGCAAAGCTATAGAATGGTATAATAACAGCTACCACTCAGTTACAAAAGAAAAACCCATAAATATTGAGGAAGGTAAATGTAACAAGAGCACAATTTATGACAGAATATTCAAAGAAAAATCTAAGCGAATAAATAAGAGTAACGAAAACAGAGAACACTATGTAGAAGAAAGAAATATAGGTTACGTAAAGAATTACAGAAGCGTTAGGCATAAGGAACAACCGAAGTTTATAAAAACAAATCTAAACGATATACATTTAAACAACGTTAAACGGAAATACAAATTTGCAGGGGCAATGGATCCTGAAACTTTTGATCCTGACAGCAATTTGGACCCTGGGGCTGGGACAAGTAACAATAGATAAAATAGAAAGCAACAAAGGATATATAGAAATACAAACAGGCGATGCAGATATAGTTAAGTCATATGTAACAATATTACACGTTATAAATCCACTAGAAATATCAAATTTACTTAATGAAAATAGAATCTAATATAAAATCGGCAAATCTGCAAGTAGGACAAGCAATACTAAACATGCAAATTAAATTTATTAGAAGCAAGATAAATACTATCACACCCCACAGACAAAAAAGAGGCCTACTAAATGCTGTAGGAACTGTACAAAAATGGCTTTACGGTACCATGGACGACAATGATAGACAAGACCTTGAACAACACCTCAACATAATCGACACAAACAACCACAAGGCTATCGAAACAATAAACAAACAAATAGATATTAATACTAATTTCAATAAAACGTTTCTTGAATTAAAAAGACTTATGCATAACGATAGGGATATGATATCTGCAAAACTAAACTCCATAGGGAGCATAAGTAAAAGGACCCAAGACGAAATTTTATACCTCGACTTTTCTCTAAAACTGAAAATATTACAGGACAATGTAGAACACATACAAGACAATATAGCAGCAAGTGGTTTAGGAATTTTACATAGCAACATGATAACCGACCAAGAAATAACAAAATACAACTTAGACTCACAAAAATTGAAAAAAATAAAATTAGGATCCCTTACAGACAAAAACCATAATATTATTTTCGCTATCAAAATTCCAACAGAAATAATAACATTACACACATCTATAATATTGCCGTTAGGAGATATAAGCAACTTTGAGTTAATGTTTCAACAAGTATATGCACTAAGATATAACAATGAATTGTACGAGTTTAATGATAATGTAGATTTACAACGTCTTAAGCCAATTAATAATTGTTTGATAAAAAGAAACTGTATGAAAATTTTTAATAACGCCTCCGAAATTATAAACATTAACGAAGGAATTATATTTGTAAAAAATACTAAAATACTAGTGTAGAAAGTGACTGCATTATAAACAACAGCTCTCCCTTAAGCGGAAACTATTTAATACATTTTTACAATTGTAGCATAACAATTAATAATAAAACATTTTCAACAAAAAGTAAAATAATTAAAAGTAGCATTGTATTAGCAAGCGATATAGACAACATTAAAGATATAAATAAGAAACTTATATTTGATGATATTATATTACAACAAATAGAAAATATAAACTTTATAGATGAAGTTAAATACCAAAAACGACAACAATACATACATATAAGCATATATACAATATCAATTGTAATTATAGTCAGTCTTTCGATAATCATTTATTGTAAAAACAAGAGAAAGAATTTCAAAATTACTAATGTGATCTCCCAGGAGAGAGCTCAATCAAGGGGGGGAGGAGTTACGTCGACGTCGATGCCAACCACTATCGGCATGACCGATATGAATGCAACTGCAATTCATAAGAACTGCAACAAAGAAATAATGCCGACGTCAACGTTAACGACCTACCCCAAAACACTTAGAATTAACTGGTCTACTTAAATATTTTCCCTTTTTTGTTACCGCAACAATATTGCGACCACACGAAATATGCATATCATATTTCGAAACAAACCAGGGCACTTACATTGGATCACATTGCATTTCCGCTGCACATTTAATATGTTCAAACGAATATTGCGATAGCAATTAACGTCACAATAAATAGTGCAACATAAATATTTGAGGGAATGCAATTGATGTAATGTGAGAAGTAGGCCACTTGACAAATATTGTCGCAACTACAAGTGGTTGAGCCAAAATAATAATAAGAAAAGAAATAATGTATTTTGTATCAGAAAATAGAACTTAGCTTAAGAAAATATTGGAAATAAATGAACAGAAGAATTCTGACGATCAATCCGACAAGTCGTAGTTTTCTTTTCGCGGTTCACTAAACTGAAGTTTAATAACCACAACTCGCGGAGACATCCTTTGTGAGCTTTGGCGTTTGGTTTCCGGGTCGTATTGCAAAAACCAGCTATCATCGCCTATAGTAGCTCGATCCGATCGATCCGAACCGAATCTGTTTCGCCCAATCTGGCGCAAAATTTTATCGCGACGCATTGCTCTTGATTTCGTTTTTCCATTTTCGTGACGAGCACTACAAACACACGTCTACTCAACTTGACGCAGTAGGCGAACTAAACTAGAGCGATGGTACACACATCAATGGAGAGGGGAGGGATGCCCGAAAGATAGACAGGGAATTTCAAGGTCACTGGTCTCATTACTTAATTGTCAAACTTCGTATGGTCAACATAATTGGCCTACTGAGCATACCATTCACAAAACCATGATGAATTCTGAAACCCACCATGAAGTGAAGGTGATATAGCAGCCAAAGCTGAGAGTGACCATGAAAACCATAGAGTGTCGATTCGGCGCCGTTCGCAGCAATATGGACTAACGTATGGAACGACTTGGCGCATGTTACGCCAAGAATTTAAATTTAAAGCGTGCAAAATACAGCTTGTGCCAGAACTGATGCCGCTTGACCATCCCAAGCGACATCGCATCGTTCAATGTGCTCTTGAAAAGTTCCAAGAAGATCTGACGTTTTCGAGCCAAATTTTTTTCTGCCATGAGATCTTTTTCTGGCTTAATTGGTATGTAAACAAGCAAAATTGTCCCAATTCGGACGAAGAAAAACCTGAAGAGGTTGAAGAGCTGCCATTACAACCAGAAAATGCAACGGTTTGTTAAATTTTGTGGACGGTGGAATCATCGGCCCATATTTCTTCAAAAATGATGCCGGTAAGGATGTAACCGTCCCGATCGTTATCACGCCATGATAACCGACTATTTGATGCCTGAAATTGAAGCTCATGATATCGGCGGTATTTGGTTTCAACAAAATAGCGCCACTTCCCATACAGCGTATCAATCAATGTATTTGTTGAGAGAATACTTCGGTAAGCAGATAATTTCACGATTTGAGCCAGCCACCAAGATCATGTGATATCACACCGTTAGACTTTTCC
>NW_026038527.1:0-8000 GCF_023373825.1 Bactrocera dorsalis
CTGGAAATGCCAGTACTAAATTTTTCCTTGATTAGACCATTGGGGTGTCAGATATTCTATCCATTTTCGTCTGTTAACACTTCTTCTGTAGACGGGCCTAAATATGTTAAAGTGATATCTCATTATTATAATATTTCTGTAGGATTATGTCATTCTATATTTACTTGTATTATTGTCATACCAGTTTTCTATTAGAGTCGCGAGTTATATCGTTTGAAAATAAAAAGAGCTTCGGCCTTTTTTTCCAACCGTATTTAATGAAGTGAATCTTAAGACTGACTAACTTTACATTCCTTATTAGTTTACATACTCCTTATTCTAATGCTAACTGTACTAACATTCTTAGTTAGTTCGCTTCTAATATTAGGCTTAACTGTATTATCATTCGACATTAGCTTATTTACTTATATATACTTATTTATATATATATGTATGTATATATTTATGTTTTTAGTTGAGTTGGCGTTAGCATACCCGAAATACGCTCACTCTCTTATTCCACAGCTAAGGCTAATGTGGAACCTAATTTTATGTTAGTGAGCTATTAAGCATTTACTATATACATACATAAGTATATATTATTACAAGGTGTTTAGGGTATAGGAATGTAACTCCTCCACCCTTTGATTTGAGATTCTCCTGGATCTCATTACAAAAATATATAATAATTTTATTAAATTTTAATTAATTCAATAGATAAAATAAGTTTTTTTTTTGTTTTTTATAAATATGTAAATTGTAAACATTTTTAATTTGGAGTTGTTTTAAATATGATTTTAATAGCTTAGTATATCTATGTATAGTGCTTAAACAAAAGAAACGTTGTTTTATATTAATATTAATATAAATTATGATAGGTAATTATTGTTTTATATTTTTACAATTTTATTTCCAACAATGGTAAGTACATATTTATTAAAATTGAGACGATCGATGGGAATATAGGTTATATACATATAACCGGAGTTCAAAAAAAGGTATATTTTTTTCCTGATTTAAAAGTTATATATACATTACACTGAAGTAGATAGATTTTTGTTTTAAAATGGGTTAATTGTCGTTAAAGTTTCTGTTGTCATTTGCAAACTTAAAAGGACATTTAATGTTTGTTGTATGTACGTTTTCTAGATTTCTTTTAATAAATTTTGGTTCTTCTTTGTGTCTAACGCTTTTGTAATTTCGAATGAAACCTTCTCTCCTTGTTTCTAGGTAATTTTCCTTTTTTGTATTATGTTTAGAAATGATCTTCAATTTTGCTTCTTCTAACCGATTTTTAATTATGCTATGATTAATTTTGTTGTTTTGAACATCTAAAGGTGTAGCTTTTATTGTAGTATGAAATGAATTGTTATAAAGTTTTACAGCTTTACACATTTGAATAGTAATTGGAACTTTTTCTTCTAAATTTAGGGTTCTGATACGTTCGGTAAGAGTATTATTTATTCTTTCTACATCTGAATTTCCCGTATGACTATGTGGTTTAGTGGCATGAAATTCTATATTTTCTTTATTTAAAAATTCCCGGATTGGTTTTGAATTAAATTCATTATCGAAAACAAACTTTTTTATATGGCCTTTAATTGACAAAAATTCATTAATTTTATCTATGATCGTTTGACTGTTTCTATCGGGTAGATGGAAAGAAATGACATGTTTTGAAAATTTATCGATAAATATTATAAATGACTGTTTGCTATTAACATAAGTATCTATGTGAACAATTTCATTAACTGTATTTGGTGTTTCGGTAATTTGAAATTTAGCTTTGATCGGATTTCTATCATATTTTCCACCATTACATATGTCGCAATTATTTATTATTTCATGGATTTTAATTTTTAATTCTGGATGATATACTTTATGCTTCATTCCCTCATAAGTTGGAATAATGCCTGAATGTCCTACTTCGATTTTATGGAAAAACGATATTTGTCTCTTTAGTTCGTATTCATCTTCGATATCTTTGGCAAAGTTTGTACAATTTACAAAAGAAATATTTTGATTATTTGCGAAAGAATTTAAAAGTATTTGTTCCACTTCATTATGTTTTTCTTCATTAAGTTCAAAATATATAGCGATCTTACCTTTTTCAAAATGTTTATTTACAATATTAATAACGTTGTGAGAGTTAATATCTCTTATATCGATAAAAATGCGTTTGTTTTTGAAAATATTTTCTACTTCTTTTTCTTTTTCTTCGACTAAAATTAATTGCTGTTTGAAACGATTTACGACTGTATTGAGAATGTTAAAATGATTATAAAGATTTTCTTCATGAGAATGGCTAGTTTGGACTTCTATTGAAAGCATTGTTTGGTCTTGTTGTTCACCAGCGTTTAAATCTTTTATTTGCAACATTTTGTTAAGGGTCATTCCCAAATTTTCGGAATTCACCATGTTTATTTCATCGCTGTTAATTCGACTTAGAAAATCTGCTATTTTATTTTCTTTACCGGTTATATAATCGATTTTTGCATCGTACTCTCCTAATTGTACCAGCCAACGTTGAAGTCTTGGATTTATATCCTTACCAGAATTTTTTTTCTGTAGCCATTTAAGTGGTTGGTGATCTGTTTTTAGATCGAATTCTCTTCCATATAAGTAGGGTCTGTAGTATTTTACTGACCACACTATTGCTAATAGTTCCTTTTCGATGGTTGAGTAGTTTTTCTCGTGAGTATTTAATGTGCGTGAAGCATAAGAAATTGGGTGATCGTCTTGTGTGAGAACTGCGCCAATAGCAAAGTTGCTAGCGTCTGTAGTTAATTTAAATCTTTTTGTAAAAATTGGATACCTTAAAATGGGGGGATTTGTAATAATATTTTTTAAATTTTCGAAAGCGGTTATATAACTTGGGTTATTAACGTTAATCTTTGCATCTTTTTTCAGATATGCGACCATAGGATAAGCTATTTTAGAATAGTCCTTTATAAATTTTCTATAGAAACCGGTAATGCCTAAAAAAGATTTTATTTGCTTTTGAGAAATTGGTAACTTTAGTTTTTGGATAACTTCAACTTTATTTGGATTTGGTTTTATTCCTTCAGGAGTTAGTATATGACCTAGAAAGTCTGTTTCTTTCTTTAAAAAACTGCATTTTTCTAAACGTATTTTCAATTTTGCTTGTTTTAGTTTTGAAAAAATTTTCCGCATATTATTTATGTGTTCTGACAAAGAAGTACTAAAAATCAAAATGTCGTCTAAGTATACAACGCATATCTTGTTTATAAAATCTCGAAGTACTGAGTTCATAAGACGTTGAAATGTCGATGGAGCATTTTTAAGACCGAATGGCATTCTTAAGAATTCATAATGTCCTAACGGAGTAGAAAACGCTGTTTTCTTCCTGTCGTTTTCATCTACCAGTATTTGATGAAATCCTTTCGCGAGATCGATAGAGGAAAAATATTGTGCTCTTCCTAGTTTATCCATGATACCATCGATATTTGGTATCGGGAATTTATCGCTAATAGTAATTTCATTTAATCTCCTGTAATCGACGACGATACGCCATTTTTTTATTTCCGTCTGCATCCGCTTTTTTGGGGACTATCCACAAAGGGCTGTTGTAAGCAGAGCTGCTTTCTCTAATTATATTATGTTCTAACATTTCTTTTATTTGTTTTTGTATTTCTAATTCATGAACTTGTGGATACCTATAAATTTTCGAATAAATGGGTCTATCGTTTGTTGTAAAAATTTGATGTTTGATTTCATGCGTAAAAGAAAGTTTATCTCCTTCTTTGAAAAATAATTCGTTAAATTCTTGTAATAGATCTTTTATCGATTGGCTTTCTTCGATATTTAAATGATTCAAGTTTAAGTTTTTCATATCACTGAATTCGAGTGCGCAAATTTCCGTTTTTCCATAAGGAATTTGTTGATCAAAATGAATTATGTTTCCTAATATATTAATAAACGTGTTTTCTACATCAATTTTAGCTTTAAAAGGAATAAGAAAATTTTGTCCTATAATAGCTTCGTATTTGTTGCTGTTAAAATCTATTACTTTCCATGATAAAGTACCTAAGACGTTAAATTCTTTCGGAAAAGGTGTTACAATTTTATATTTTATTTCATTAATCCCCGTTGATAGTTCCATAGCATAACGGTTTGGAAAGTTTTTTCCTTTTGAAAATTTTCGAATAGGGCGTTTGGTTTTATGATGCTAGTTGTTGAACCTGTGTCTATTAGGCATTTAATTCTGTGATTCCCTATTGTTACTGTTATTATGGGGAGTTGAGGGTTTGAGGCGGTGTTAAAAAATTTACTTCTTTTTCTTCACCATTGCCAATTTCCATCAAATTTGAATTATTGGACAAACGACTTGTACTTGGATTGTAATCGACGCTCATATGAGAGCTTTTAGTTTGTCTCGGTAAATGTGGTTGTATTTTATTTGTAGAATTGTTGTACCCGTAATCGTAATTATTCCGATTGTTGTAATTGTTACGATTAAAATTTGTATTACGTATGTAGTTGTTATTGTTCCCGCTTAGTTGTCTGTTGTCGTTTGTTGGAATGGTTTGTCTATTGTCTGAAATTTTATTATGTTCGTAAGATTTATAATTTTTCTTGAAACCTTCGTAATTTGCTTTGTTTTTATCGACATACTTTCGATGTCTATAATCTATCGCTCTTTTGTCCTGCAGCAATTTTAACTTTGAATATTTTACTATTATATCATTTAATGTTTCCGTTTCGGTTATATGTGCCCTTATAGGCCCATCGATCTTCTCTAACATTATATCAACAAGGTCCCTATCTACATTTTCAGGTTTGTAAATGCCTGGTTTTAAAGGGTCAAATATATATATTTCATTTATTTCTGCCTTACATTTTTCAAAAATTATAAATAATTCATTAAGATTACTTACTTTGACCGTCCTACAAAAATTGAATACCTCTGCGTATGTCTTCCTCGGACGAGATCCTTGTAGAATTTTGGCCTTAATCGCTTCCCACGATGAGTTGTCCTCCAGTTCTCTCGTTCTTTTTCCAGCGGTGCCCAGTATTTTTTCATTTGCTATAATGTTGATACAATGTTGAATGAGTTCCTGGTCGGTGCCGCAGAGAGAAATGTTGGTTTCGACCGCTTTAATGAATGCTTTTGGATTGTGATGGTCGTCTAGTGGCTTCATTCTCCGGAATTGGTCCATGATGTCCCTTGGTGACATGTGAAATTTGTAGAATTGTGGTTGTTGGTTCATTTGTAGTTGTAGTAGATGTTGAGCATGTTGTTGTTGCATTTCTTGTTGTTGGGTTTGTAGCAATTCTTCTTGCCTTGAGATAACCCGTTCCAGCTCGGCGATGGTTTGGTTTAGATTCTCCATTGTTGTAGTATTTGTAAATAAATCGTTTTAGTTGTGGTTTGAAGATGTGGTCCGCGAAGTATTTCTTTTTGGACCAGTTGTGAGAAAGTAAAGATGTATTCTCCTTTTATTTAGACAATTTTAAACGTACTAGAAACTTTTTTGTTTGTATTTTGTTTCTATTTCGGTGTGCACATTAACTTAGTTAATTGTATGCCACTGTCCTTATTATTTACCGCGTAACTGTATGTAGTCTTGCTTTCAGAAATTTTTCTTTCCTTTTTTTTTCTTTTTTATTAATATATTAATATTATTTTTATTAATATATATGAATATTTAATATTTTTTTTGTTTTCAATATTTTCACAATAACCAGTATAACTTATTTTGATGATTATATTCGATTGTCTGTATATATTTTTGTGTTTTAGAAACGTTTTTTTTCGTTTTTTTTTTTTTGATTCTTAAATTGTTAAATTTTCACAAAAATATTTTAAATTTTTCCCTTAATATGTTTTTCGTTTTCGTTTCACATATTTCATTTGCTTTATTTTTTCAGTATTTACATATGTATATGTTTTTTAACACATTAATAATATTTCAATTCTTTATCTTTTTAATATTTTTCGCTTTTGTTTTATTTTAATTTTTTTCAATTTATATATGTATATTTTTAGACACATGTGAAAATGACGTTTTTTCTGATGAATAATGAGGTAGGTACTCGTAGCACACTTCACTACTTTATGTTGAAAGTTGGTTTTAATTTTGTTACCATGTGAAAATTTTTTTTTGTTTAAACTGTGAATTCGTTTTATTGGTTCCGCAAAAATATTTGGTTTCAACTTGTTTTTTTTTTCACAAAACGGTTGTAAAAATGTAGTTGCTTTTTTCGAAACTGTGCTTTATACTGTACTGTACTTTTTAAACAATTTTGTTTTATATTAAACCGTATTATTTTACTGTTTGTTTTTCCGAAACTGTGCCTTATATATACATATATGTATATATGTATATACCGCAAGTTCCGTTGTTACTGTTTTAACGCGTGTTGCAAGCTGTAAATTTTAGCTTTGTCGATACTGTACTTTTTACAGCAAACAATTTTGTTTTATATTAAACGGTATTATTGTACTGTTTTTTTTTTTGAAACTGTGTTTTATATATATGTATACGAGTACTGTACTTTTTTTTTTGTGATACGTGACACTAGCACTTTTTAGCACGACTTGCAACTTTTTGTAAACTTTTATCGCTTTTAGCATTTATTTCACTTCTTTTTTCCTTTAAGGTTTTAGTGCTTTTTGTATAACGCTTTATTTTCACTAAACATTTTTCGTGTGATTTTTTATAAATTTGGGTTTGATTTTCACCAAAAAAGTTTCTGAATTTTTCCCACTGTAGCTTTCGTTTTTTTTCTCTATAGATTTTTGCACTATTTTTGCACTTTCTTTTTTTTGGTAAAATGTATATTTTAGTATTTATTTTAAACTTCTTGCACTATTTTTTCGTTTTTTATAAAATTTCTTGCTATTTTCGCACTTTCCTTTTTTTGTAAAATGTATATTTAACTATTTATTTTAAACTTTTTGCACTTTTGTTTCGTTTTTTATATATATTTTAAGCTTTTTACACTATTTTTTCGTTTTTTATAGAATATTGTACTTTTTCGCACTTTGCCTTTTTTTTTGTAAAACATCTATATTCGTATTTATTTTAAACTTTTTGTACTTTTGTTTCGATTTTTATAGAATTTTGTACTTTTCTTTTTTTTGTACAATGTATACTTAAGTATTTATTTTAAACTTTTTCCACTTTTGTTTGTTCTATATATCTCACTAATTTCACTTATTTATGCATCGTTTAATTTTTTGTAATATTAATGTTGATTCTTTTTTCATTTTTCGGCATAAAACTTTCGATTATTTTTTTTTTTAATTAAACTTTTTAAATATTTCCGGCAATACGTTTGTTCGCTTTCTTTGATCTTTTGATCAAAGTTTACCCGACTGCGCCAGTTATATCGTTTGAAAATAAAAAGAGCTTCGGCCTTTTTTTCCAACCGTATTTAATGAAGTGAATCTTAAGACTAACTAACTTTACATTCCTTATTAGTTTACATACTCCTTATTCTAATGCTAACTGTACTAACATTCTTAGTTAGTTCGCTTCTAATATTAGGCTTAACTGTATTATCATTCGACATTAGCTTATTTACTTATATATACTTATTTATATATATATGTATGTATATATTTATGTTTTTAGTTGAGTTGGCGTTAGCATACCCGAAATACGCTCACTCTCTTATTCCACAGCTAAGGCTAATGTGGAACCTAATTTTATGTTAGTGAGCTATTAAGCATTTACTATATACATACATAAGTATATATTATTACAAGGTGTTTAGGGTATAGGAATGTAACTCGCGCAAGCAGCTGCAGTTGATGCCTTTTTGATGTTGTGTCATCATCGGCAAAACGCGACCGTTATTCTGCGGCAGCAGCAGCAGGAGGGAAGAAAAAATCACGAAAACTGTGTCGTGTTGTCCTTGCTGGGACTGGAAGTTTGCGCTTTCGTTTGTTTGGAAAATGTTCTCGTTTATTTAGCGCTTAGCGCGTGTCATCGTGCTGTCATAACGGCACATGTCAATGTGTCACATAAGGTCAGTCGTCAAGCAAAGTGATT
>NW_026038528.1:0-7716 GCF_023373825.1 Bactrocera dorsalis
AAATAACATTAGAATGAAGCAGTTACAATGAGAAAACTATTGATAACGGTACATTTATTGGCGTAAAATGAAAATGCGAGGCCTACTACTGTATTTGTACACTTTGTTTTGACGCGTGATATACTGCGTATATTAGGTTTTGTTTTGGTTGCTTTTGTTGTTGTAGAGTTTTTTTGGATTGCTGTTAATTTTTTTTGAGAACACTATCTAATCATTTGTAAATGAAAATTGATTTGAAAAAATTTAAATTTTTTTATACTGAAATAAAGAGTCAAATGTATGGGAAGAAGGTGTACACTTTCTTTTGACACTGACAGTACATATCGCACTTGTTAAGTTAAAGTGTAACAACTCAAAATTTCCAAATTTTAGTTTTTTGCAAGAAAATAATGTGCAGTGGTCAACTTTACCCACTGTAAAAATCGTACAGTGGTTTGTCTAGTCTTTCGTTAAAAAAACCGTTATGACTCTTTCTTTGTTTTCAGAATGACTTCTTTCGACTCAACTAAAGAGTTAAATTTTTAGTTGTCTCCAAGTGTTTTATTAAATTGGTTCGTTAGTGTATCACATAAAGTGTAACATTTTGAATTGTGCCACTTGTACACTTGTACATTGTACCACTATGTATATAAAATTTTCAGGAAAAGAGTAATAACTCAAAAATTCGTTATTTTCGTGCAAATACTAAAAAATAAAAATGAAACAACGGTTATATTATTTTTAATGATATTTTCGTGCAATTACATTGTTTTTTCTTTGTTATATATTATTAATATTTACGGAAACAGTTTTTCGTCTCTACTGAAAATGTTCAAATTTTGAGTTGTTACAATTTAACTTAACAAGTGCACATAACAAGTGCATATAAGTTAATACAACAAATATTTATTTCAACAATATTCATTGCTACAATGTAATTGTTAAAGTTCAATAACTTAAAAGTTGACACAACAAATATTTATTTCAACATAACAACAATCATTGCAACAATGTTGTTAAAGTTGAATAACATAAACAAACATCCGCTGCAACTCCCAAAATTGATCGACATTATTGCTGATCAATAAATAATAATATCAACAACAATAATCAACTTCAATTCTGCTGACTATTCAACATCCAAACTCTGCCGACGCCGCTGCCGTTGAACCACAGCTAGCTTAGGGTATTTTTAAGATTCTATGTATCAGTTTCTTTCCAAAACTCAATAAAGTAAAACATTAACTGGCGCCCGAGCAGGGACCAACGAGGATAAAAACTTAAAAGTAGACCTTGTTGGACAACATCGGTGGATTGCAAGTCTTGTCAGGTCAGCCCGCAGGACACCCTCTACACTTGTGTAAGCTGCAGGATCCCTAGTAGGAAGCAAACGGGACAAAATCCGAGTTACCAGGAGGAGCGACCACATCAAATTCCCTAACGTATGTAAGTTAGAATTTAAGTAATTTTGAAACATAAGTGAATTAAAAAATTAAAGTTTGATATTTGAAAGTGAAAAGAAAAGAAATAAATAAAGTATGCCAGAAATTATACCTGAGATGTTGAAAATTTATGAAAAAAATATACAGATATTAAGTTTAATTGAAAATAAAAATTATATTAGAGAATTTTAAATTTTATACAAACAAATTGATATTAAATCTCAAAACATAATTATTAAGTAGAAAACTAAAATTTTATATAAATATTTCATAAAATATTAAACCTAAGTGAAAGTGAAATTAACTAAATGAAATTGTGAAATTTAAGTGCATATAAAATTACAAATAATCAAAAGGGCGTAAAGCGATAAAAAAATAATAACTCTTACTTTTGCAAACAATTAACTTAACGAAGTTTTGTAAGCAAAAGTAGTATAATTTAACCCAATTCTGCGATTCCTACCCAAAGGACCCTCCAGGATAAAAGGGTAAAACCAGCTACTGGTTTTCAAAAACAATAATAATAAATTAAAATAATGTTATTGATTGATTAAGGCGAATCATGAAAAACTTATGGTAGTAAAAATACTCCAATCAAGTTAATAATACAAAATCAAATTTTGATAAAACGGATGGCTAATCCAAATAATTTAGTTAGACCCCCATTAATTGATATTGAAGAAAATCCCCATCAACGACAAAGACAGTTACAAAGACAAGCGACATTTCAAAACAACAGAAATATGACCCAACCTAGCGACTTAACAAATGCCATTCGGCAAGTGTTATATGAACAATTACCGATTTTATTACAACAAACTCAAAATCAAACATTTGATTTTATCAATGTAGAGAGTCAAGGAATTGACCAAGAGCACCTAGGTAATTTAGGAGAACTAGACAAAGTGCCAGACATAGTAAAAAGTTTAAGAGAATTTTCCGGTGACCCAGCCGAGTTTGGTTCATGGAAAAAAAGTGTAGACAGAATTTTAAGAACTTACGAACACACAGTTGGTACGCCAAAATACTTTGGTATTTTGCATACCATTCGCAATAAAATAACTGGTAACGCAGACACTGCGTTAGAATCGTACAACGTACCTTTAAATTGGAGTGCCATCTCCAAATGCCTTACGCTACATTATGCAGATAAAAGGGACTTGGGTACATTAGAGTACCAAATGACCACCATAGCACAAGGTGCTAACCAGTCTGTTGAGGAATTCCATCAGGCCGTCTATAAACATTTATCGTTGATCCTTAATAAGATAGGGTGTATGGAATTAGGCAGAGAATCGGAACAATTAATGACCAAGCTGTACAGGGATAAGGCTCTTGATACCTTTATTCGCGGATTACGTGGAGACCTTTCACGTCTTCTCGGCATGAAGGAGCCTGCTGATTTACCAACTGCATTGCATTTATGTTTGAAACTAGAAAATCAAGCATACCGTACCAATCATGCGTCAAATAGAGGATAACAAAACATATTTAAAAATAGACCAATAGACCAACGTCAGTACCACGCCAAGTTCTGACACCTCATTTTTCATATTTTCAAGCTAGACCATTTATTCCACCTAGAATTAACACACCGCAAAACCCAACCATGAATCCCAGACAATTAAATAATTTTTTCGAACAACCACAACAAAGGCCATATTTTACTAATATAGGTAACCAATTCGCACAGAACCATAACATACAACGACCATTATACGAACCACCTCGTCCTATGGTTGCCAAACCACAACCACGACCAGAACCGATGGACATTGACAGAAGTATCCAAACTAAGCAGATTAACTACATGAACCGACCACAATTTGATTTAGGTAAAAGACCACCCATGCCCACTGACGAGATAGCCAAACGACAAAGGAATTTTAATATTCAGACAGATACTTACCAACAAACAGGCACAGAAGAACCAGTACCAACTATGGCTGATTATCAGCAAACTATTTCAGAACAAGAAGAACAGACAGATTACGATGAAACACTTAGCGACTATACCGAAGTTATTGAAAATAGTGACCAAGAACAGCAAACCGATTCTATTTATATTAATTTTTTAGAAATAACTGACTCCTCACTTCCATATTTCGAATGTAAGGTGAGTAGCGGACAAATGCTTAAAATACTGATTGATACCGGATCCAATAGAAATTATATTCAGCCAAAATTTGTTCAGAATCCACTACAGAATGAAACCCCATTTAATGCAGTATCCGTAGGAGGTAAAATAAAAATAACCCATTACAAAATGGCTAATTTGTTTAATGATCCAAAATCAATAGTTAAATTCTTTTTATTACCCACACTCAGAACATTTGACGGAATATTAGGAAATGACAGTTTGAAGGAACTTAGTGCAATTATTGACACCAAAAGAGGTAAATTGTTCCTTAGAAACGGCATGAGTATTCCCATAAAAGAGAAAAATTTTGAATCAGTAAATGCAATTATACCCAAATTAGATCATCTCGTAAATTATCAACGAAAAGAATTAAACCATTTGCTAAAAAAATGCCCAAATTTGTTTGCAAAACCCGATGACAAACTGACCTATACCACTAACGTTGAAGCCGAAATACGCACAAGTACAGATCACGAACCACTTACACATAATTGTAATTGGGAAAAAGGTGGAATAGCGATTAAAAGATTGAAGTCATACCTGGATGAGTAGAATAAGGAATTACTCTATAAACCAGGAAAAGAAAATATTGTAGCCGATGCATTGTCTCGAGTACCAAAACAATATGAAATTAATTCAATAACAGAAACCCAACACAGTGCTCAAAGCTCTTCTCATAATCTTATTCCCAGCATTGAGGTACCGATAAACGCTTTTAAAAACCAAATCTTTATTTACAAAGAACATCCTCCTGACTACAAGTTTACCATTCCATTCCCTACATTCCATAGACACACTGTTTTTCAACCAACATATTCTGATGATGATTTAATGAAAATATTGAGAAAGTACTTAAACCCTTCAGTAACAAATGGAATCTACACGACAGAAGACATAATGGGACAGATTCAAAGACTGTATCCGGAAAATTTAAGAGCCTTTAAAATCAGATTTACTCAAATGAAGGTAGAAATCCATAACAAGGACCGCAAAAAAATTAAAACTTAGACACCAGGGCAGACAATATTTGATAAGCAAAATAGCAGATTAGGATCTAAACTTTCACCACGATATAAAAAGGAAATTGTAAAAGAAGACAAACACACAACAATTATTACAGCAAATGGGAGAGTTGTTCATAAAAGTAACATCAAAAATGTTTAGTTAGTCAAATGTCTAACTTACAGAAAAAAAAAATAAAATTTATTATTTCTAACCTTTTATAATTCAGGATAGTTCCAGGATAATTTAACTCTTATTGTGGTTGCCAATGGCAAAGGCAAATCTCGACATTACGAACTATACAGACGCACATACCATTACCATCTATAAAGGAATAGGGAAGCTACAAACGTCATCCATAAAATTAATCCACTTAATAGATCTTCAGCAAATAGAAATTGAACTTCTAAAAATTCGTGAACATACCATTAAAGATCTTAAAACAAGTTATCTCTTTCATACTCTAACTCACGAAATAGTACAATCACTCACTGCATTAAATACACTCACTTTGCAAGACCGCCAAACTAGATCAATAAATTGGATTGGATCAGCCTGGAAATATGTTGCAGGAAATCCAGATCATGATGATCTATTAATAATACAAAATAATCTAAATAGCCTTAATACAAACAATAACAACCAGATCATTATAAATAATCAACTACAGAATAGAATTAATGACTTAACTACAATTTCAAATATGTTAAAAAATGCAATAAAGAAAGATAATTTGTTTAATAATGAAATAGCAATAAGTTTCCAAAATCAAGTAAAGGCCTAACTATAATGTGAATAAGCTAGCTTAAGCCAGCGTAAGCAACTGTCCGAATACACACAAATTGTATGTTGCAACTATAATGTGCTTAACATCAAGTTTCGTTAAGTTTTGTCAAACGTCATTTGCTTAAGCAAAATGCGAAACTGATCGCATGTTCCGTACGGAATCAGCTGTTTTCTCTTTTTGTCAACAGATACATCGTTTTGAATTTGAAGATGGAGAACGACGAATGTTTTATACAAAATTTAATGGAAAATATTGAAAAAGGAAATGTTTTTACGACAAACAATATGCCTTTTCTTTCAATCGGGTGTATATAAAAAAATCTATATGATCAGTCCTCTTCATTTCTAGGAATCGTACAAAAAAACTATCCTACTTTCTCTTCCTGTTTATTTCCCTCACTGAACATGACCGAACTCTATTTTTTAATTTCACTAATTTCTATCAATATGCATATTCCTTCTAAAACAGAAGTAAGCATTTTAATTGTTTTTAAATATTTTAATATTCTGTTCATTTTTGCAAAATGCAAACTAAACAAAACCAAAACACAAGTTGTTTTTGACACTTTCTTCTTATGCATTTAAGCACAT
This sequence comes from Bactrocera dorsalis, assembly GCF_023373825.1. Classification (NCBI taxonomy): domain Eukaryota; kingdom Metazoa; phylum Arthropoda; class Insecta; order Diptera; family Tephritidae; genus Bactrocera; species Bactrocera dorsalis. The sequence continues at coordinate 5,941 of NW_026038528.1, forward strand.
TATAGTCATTCAAAAGTCTACTCTCCATTCGTTATGCATTTGACAGGCTTTTCGTTCATTTTTTGACAGTAACATACGGCAGCTTATGCATATTATAGTTAGGCCTTAAGACTAATCAAAGAAGAAATAATAAATGTCAAATATGCAACTCAATGGGCAAAACAAAATATAATAAATACTTTACTTTTAAACGAAATAGAATTACAAGAAGTCCACAAAATATTTCAAAAAAATAATATAACAACTTTATCAGTCGAAGAAATGTTAGAGTTCGCTGAAGTATCAGTCTTAAATAATAAAACATCTATTTTTTAAATTGTAATAATTCCAGAATTAGAAGCAAACAATTATATAAATTTATTAATAATAACATTTGTAAAAAATAAAATAATAGTTCACTTAGAAACAAAATGAAATATTTTTGTCCGAAAAATCTATGTTAAAAGTACCAAAAAAAATTGTAAAATATCCAACAATATAAAAATTTGTAAAAAAGATACAACCATTAACTTAAGAGAATCCAAATGTATTTCTAAATTAGTTGAGGGCAAAGAATCGCTGTGTGGATTTCAGTAATGCAGACCATATCCCAGAAATCGAAGAGATTGACAACAGCTTAATCCTACTTAACAACTTTAACGGCAGTCTAATACAGAATAATATAACCCATCATCTGAAAGGAACATATCTCGTACACTATTGGAATGAGAACATAACCATAAATAATAAAGAATTCAGCAACAAGGAGAAAACTATTTTGAAACCCGGAAGCACCACTCATTCCAAATGACCCCAATAGAATTGGAGCGTCTTCAAATATTATCATTGGAATCCCTACACGCACTCAACATAAAAAATAAGAAACAATTAGACCAAATAAATACAGATTCCTCCTCGAACCGAATAGCTATAATTTTTCTATCGGCCATTATTATAGCAATAGTTGTAATACAAAAATTTTGTATAAACCAAAGGAAAACCTAATCCTACAAATTGGAAAAGTTCCGACAGAAATCATGAGTGGAAACGAACAATTTTCCTAGATCAGTTCAACCACAATTTAATAACATACCATACTTTTAAAGCTACTTGAGGACAAGTAGGAATTTGAGGAGGGAGAGTTAATACAACAAATATTTATTTCAACAATATTCATTGCTACAATGTAATTGTTAAAGTTCAATAACTTAAAAGTTGACACAACAAATATTTATTTCAACATAACAACAATCATTGCAACAATGTTGTTGTTAAAGTTGAATAACATAAACAAACATCCGCTGCAACTCCCAAAATTGATCGACATTATTGCTGATCAATAAATAATAATATCAACAACAATAATCAACTTCAATTCTGCTGACCATTCAACATCCGTTAAACTCTGCCGACGCAACTCCCAAAAGTGATCGACATTATTGCTGATCAATACAACAATAATCAACTTCAATTCTGCTGACTATTCAACATCCAAACTCTGCCGACGCCGCTGCCGTTGAACCACAGCTAGCTTAGGGTATTTTTAAGATTCTATGTATCATTTTCTTTCCAAAACTCAATAAAGTAAAACATTAACTTATATGTGCATATAAGTATATGAATGTATGAACATGCAAGTCAGTGCGCGCACATGTAATGAGTATATTGCTAAGTGATGAAAATATGATTTCAATTTCTGAACGCGCACATGCGTATACTCGTACATACACTCATATGACATGTGCAGATACACAAGATAGGATAGAAGATGTATGGCTTTTAACATGTTAAAGGAAT
>NW_026038529.1:0-7436 GCF_023373825.1 Bactrocera dorsalis
ACCTTAGACTTGAATTCCTCTGCATAGCCTGCTTATTTTGTGGCGACATATTGTAAAGGATCTCGAATTGCATTTGGCGGTATTGGCTCGTTCTTGCTATCGTCGGAAGTTCTGGACGTTTCCATATATTTCACCTGGAAGTGAGACATCCGGCAGTCCAGATGGAGTCACTTTGTTCTTTGCACTTCATTAACAGCAAAACTCCATCTGAATCTACAGCCATGGCGGTGGGTACGGTTGGGCGACTCCTTCACAATACAAAATTGTCATGAACTGCAATAATTGTTCTGACCAAAAAAGCGCTCAAATCAAGGATTCTTAGGGACTACAACCATTATCATAAGTTGTAGCACCACAAATCTTTGCAGGTTCTTTCTCGTTTGGTGTGCCATCTATCCGTCGTTTTATCTTTTTGTAACGAAACTACATTGATCCTATACACGAATAATGTATTTAGCAAATATTGATTAGCACTTTTCAAAGTGAGTATGTGACGTCTAAAAACTGGATTACTGACTGTCTGCAAGGAAAGTCGTTGTTTTTACATGCCAAAAATGTCATAATCACAAATTGAAATGAATATAATTTTATACATCTTGTTCGCTTATTAATCTGAGCAAAGTAGCTAGCATTCCTTTGTTTTTTCGCAAGCCTAATAAAGATAGTATTTGCCACTTAGTGTTTCAATTACGGCTTTAATCCCCTGCTTGTCTACATCAAGCACATAAACCTATTAAACCCTTTAGAATGCTAACGCGTGTTATCAAATGCTTATAACCATCAACAGAGTTTATACTTGTAAATGAAGATTGATTGGTACATATTAATGTGTCATTAGGGGTTGGCCTCAAAAATTCTACACAACATTTATTGGAATATCGTGTTTTTTTTATGAATTTTAATCAGACTATTAAATAGAAAAGTTGTATTTCAAACAGAAGATAAATAACTGATACTGGATAACTACGTCTATTTGGAATGAAAATAGTATTTTCATAAATACTAACAATTAAATATGTTTTTTTTCCTTTCATATTTTTATATTAGTATTGGCTTCTAATGTGCGTAATTAAAGCTTTTTTTGGAGATAAACAGTCCAGGCCCTCAATTGATTGAACATACCCCCGCCTCTCAAGGCGCATTCGTTTTGCTCTAGTTGCTTAACTCAGGTAAAAAAAAAAATGAGATTCTATAACACAATCGTGATACAATACCATAAACATAACCGATATTATTCAATAATAGAATTAAACCTAGAAATAGAGAAAACTCAAAATATTCCACAAACATTTCTGATTAAAGCTTTTCAAGCTACTTGTAAACCATACTTATAAGACATCATGTAGGCACGCGCAACAGCGCCGTCAGCAAAAACCAGACTTTTCAAATTTTATGGGGATTGTTTTTTATCATTTTAAATAACATTCTTTGGCATTTATTTTATCAAGATTATCTCTTTCAAATGTTGGCCGTGGCTACATCTCAGAATAGGTCCACATCCGTTGAGTTCAATTTTCGATGACTGACGTTCGTGAGCATTTTCGACTGGTCAACTGGCGAAATGGACACGGCGTGGATGTTTTGTTTCCAAGTCCCTGAATCTAAACGGGATTGTCCGCATATACTTTAGACTTTACAATATAAAAACACAGGAAAAGGTTTTTAACGGGATGACACAGGAAAACAGTCGACTTGGTCCAAAACGTGAGATTTCTGGCATCAAATAGCCGTTTAGCATAGCGTGATAACGGTCCCCCATTGAGAGCTACGTTTTTCACCGGAATTATTTATTTTGACCACATCGAAGCCTTGTGTTTTCTGATGAAGTTTACGTAGTCATTGAGCTAGATATGAGCTTCATTGCTGAACAAGATTTGGTCCGAAAACGTTGGATCTTCTTGGGACTTGCACAAGCTGTGTTTTCTACGCATTCAATTTACAATGTCGACGTAAAATGCGCCACGTCGTTCCATACCTCAGTCCGAGTTGCTACCAACGGTGCCGAATAGATTCTCCACGATCTTCGTGTACACTCTCAGTTATGGCTGCAACGTAGTTTATGCTGGACGTAGTCTATTCGGTCGAATATTATCCAGTAATAAATGCTGGGTCTCAAGATGGCTGATGGTGTTGCTAGTAGTACGCTCAATAGTCCGATTATGTAAGCCATAAGTTAAGTGAAGAGCGCAAAAGACATTCTTTACAGAACGTTAATTTTCTTAATATAGTTGAACGATTTCTAAACATTGTTAAGGCATAAGGATTTTCATGATGAAATGCCAAACAATACTGAACAAACGAGTGATCTGTCAAAAAAACGTTATTAAAAAGTCTTTTATCACCCTTTATAGGTTAATATGCTATTACAAATTATACCATATGCAAATTTTGTATATCGTAAGCCCCTTATTCAGTATAATTAATATTTAGTGAAATACTGTAATGAATGCTGAATCGATATGGAAAAGTTTGTTTGACAAGATATCTTAACTATATTTGGAACTGATTATTGGTCAATATAATATATTATGGTAACCAAAAACTGTAATGTTAATTCGAAAGAAGCCGGAAAGTTGGTACTCAATTATATTGTGGGAGCATCACCACTGCATAAATTAAAATGAAAATTAATGAAAATAAATCCGTTTAGTACACTTGGTTGTTTTTAAACAATTTTATTTAAGTAACTAAATTCATATGTCACAAAATTAATTAGAACTCAGTATCGAAGACTAAGGCGGTGACACTCAACGTTCCGGAGACGGGGCGGTGCTGGCGATCAAGTTGACGCGGATCGTGGGTGGCTAGAATGATTAAAGGAGAGTAGCGTGAGGTGTAATCGTGCCGCAGCGTATAAGCAAATGTTGATGCTGCGCGCGGGATGGGTGTTGCAACTGACGGATTTGTAGGTCGACGCGGCGCAGTGTGTAAGCGAAAAGTATTTAGCGATTGTTGATGCGCGGCTGGTATAGATCGAATTGTGTCGAGCGAATGTGCCTGCTTTCCCTTTGCCCATCCTTTTTGTTAATTGGTTTGCTGGTTTGGTGAGTTATGCTGCAGTGTCATCAGCTGTGGTGAATGGCGATTGCATTATATGCGCCAGTTTTAGCGAGTAGAGGGGGTGGATGCTTAAAAATTATAAAATATGTTCCATTGAATGCTAACCGTGGCTGTTTAAGTTTTACAATTTATGTATTCATAACTATAATGTGAACTGTGAACCTTGTATTATATCTAATATATAAAAGTGAAACGCTTTTTCGTTATGTGCCCGCATAACATCGGAACCAAGGCACGGAAATACGTGAACATTTGCCTCCTACAGAAGGGCCATTCTTGCAAAATCTTTATATATATAAATCTTCTGACCGTGTGTTTGCCTTAGGGATTGCTCCTAAACGGATGGACAGATTTTGATGAAATTTTGTGTGTACGTTCAAGGAGATTCGGGAATGGTTTATATTGTACAATTTGGTCCATTGGAAAATGTTTTTTAAATTATTTTTTCATTTTTAATCAATTTTTAAATTTGAAATGTTTGACCGATAGATGGCGCTCCCATCGCAGTATCCAATATTCAAACCTTATATTGGTGTAAACGTGTATTAAACAAAACGATGCCAAAGAAAAAGGGCGATATCTGTGGATCAAGTTTTTATCACATCGCTTAATATCTATAAAAGAAAGTGATGTTAGTTACTAAGCTTATAACTAGAGAACGCCTGGACCGATTTCGGTGATTACCACCAATTCGGATAGGTCTCCGCCCAAACAACGAGAATACTTTTTTTTTTTAGGATAATTCCAAAAAGTATCTTTTTTCCATAAACATTTTTGTGTGTTTTGTTTTTCAATATTTTGATTTGTAAATTATTCGAATAGTTTCCAATTTCGGTCGCTTGCTTTTTTATTCCGGCTATTGAAAAGAAAAATTATTCAGTGAAAACTTTACGTGCGTTTCACACAAAGAGGTCAATTGCAGATTGAAATTTGTTACGAAGCCACGAAGAGGTCGCCCTAATATCGGTCCATCAAAGTATGGCAGCCAAAGGCAAGGCAAGGCAAGAAGTACTCCCAGGATGCGGTGACATACGTGCGGAATTATGGATCGCGGTCAATAAGCAAGCGATCGTCACGATGTCACACCACGACTTTTCAAACAACAGTTACGATGTTTTTATGGAGTTTATCTTGGAGTAGGGTAGGTATATGTGGTACTGTTAGATGCTAAATGTACTCTGTTGAGTAGCAAAGAGAGGTTTGCCGCACGTACATATTCTTCTTTGGATGGTGGATGGTTGTCACACCAGATCAAATTGATGAACTCATTTCTGCGGAAATTAATGATGCAGAGAAAGATCCAGTATTATATGAAGTGACGAAAACCAACATGGTTCATGGACCTTGCGGACACCACAATCACACTTCGGTTTGTATGCCTGACAATAAATGCGCGAAAACATTATCCATGTGCTTTTCTGAAACACAAGCTGGAAATGATGGATATCCACTCTATCGGCGTAAATATCGAAGTTAACAACACATCAAAGTTGACAACACATGGGTCGTACCATATTCGCCACTATTGTCTAATTCACATTCAAAAGTCATGTGAATGTTGCGTATTGTAGTTTGGTGTAATCGATAAAATGCGTTTGTAAATACGTCACCATAGGAAGCAACATGGCGGTTATTGGTTTTAAACGACACGGTCGATACGTGAACTGAAATAAAGTGCTTTGTAGGATATTTCTTTTGAAATTCATGAACGTTTTTCCGACTGTTGTGCGTCTCGAAGTTAATTTGGGGAATGACCAAAGAGTCTATTTCAACCCAGAGAATACAATACAGTCAACAGAAATACCACCAGCAACAAAATTAACATTAGCGAGTTTTTTCTCAACTTCCGTCAGTGATCCGTTTGCGAGAACATTGCTCTATTCGAAATACGTTGATATTATACATGGGATGCATCATCGAAGAAATTGTTACGCAGAAAGCAGGGTCATCCAGTAGATGGACATCCAGGTGTGTTCTCAACTAATGCATTAGAATGAACTTACACAATCCACCCGAATAACGAATGCCACTGAAGTTCACACACATTTCGCGATGATCAGCCTTCAAATCCGCGTTATGGGATACGACCAAAAATTACATTGCCGAAGACATTTTACATTGCATACCCTAAGAATTGGAAATGGGTCAATACTGATTGATACTTCCCATGGTCTGATATCAATCCCATATGCCGTTTATCAATTCACGAAAGATGGACTCATCACGAATGTTTATACGAACATTGGCCAAACTGTCGTAAGTACGATTCCTTGAGTGTACGAGCAATCTTAGCTGCCACAAATACCTATGTTGTTGACTTAAACTGGAAAATTCAAAGTCAAATTCCAGGAGACTTGCAATCATACAAATCGATCGATCGTCTGACAATGAAGACGACACCGTGAATTACCAGTGGAATTTGTAAATTCTTTGGAGAGGCCTGGTATGCCACCGCATCATCGCAATCTGATTGTGATGCACCTATCAAATATAAGGGACAGAATGCTTGATTCTACGGATTTCTTTTGAGTTCTAACGATTTGCCAATTCGGTTCAAAAGTATTCCGTTTCCAGTGAAAATTGAATTTAAAATGACGATCAACAGAATAGTCGCATAGTGGGTGGCATACATTTGGAAATGCTATGTTTTTCACACGGCCAGATATACGTGGCGTGCTCAAGAGTTGGAAAACCATCTTCTCTGTACATTTACGCACCGGAACAGAAACCAAAAAATTTTGTTTATCAAGCTGCGTTACATTGAAGAAAAATATAGACAAATAGCAAATAAATGATTATCAATAAAAATATGAATTTTTGTCTTTTCATTTGAAACACATAATTTCGCGCAGGACAACGGCTGCGGGGTCAGCTAGTTCATATACAAGTATGTATAGGGATTGTACTGAGAGAAGAAAAAGTTTAATCATAATTTGAGATAAATATTCGCGAAACATTACATCTAACAATGTTTAAACGGTATCGATTAAGTTTGCCTCTTAGGTGTACTAGTATCTGTATTTTAGCCGTTGATTTTGCAATTACATCCGATGAAAGTTGAACAGAACATTACCAGATGATTAAACATAGGGCGGGAAATCCGCTCTGTTCTTTCTCTGTTATGAACTATACGAGTAACAAAAAGCCTATGTACCTGTATTTACGAGCAGTATGCAGTATTATGCATAGACTTTGACATATTTTACGTATTTTTATTTCAAGTGACACGATATTTTTGAAAATTCTGTTACATCAGACGTATTTATATATGCACTATTTATATACTATTAAAGTGATTCACGAAGTCAATAAAACATGTAGATTGCCAATTTAACTATTCCATTATATTCTTGTCATGATTAACGATTTCCTCAACAACAAAAAGCGACGTGGTCGTGGGTTTAGGCTAGTGTATGACATGTAGTTTCGGTGCAGCGTTGTCCAACTTTCCGTTTGCTTTTAGAAAAATCTGTGATTCTGCTTTGACGAAGATAAATTAAGCATTTAGGTAATTTATTAACAGCGCGTATTTAGAACCAATGGGTGAGTTCAATGCAAAGAGAATATTCTCTGCATTGTAATGAAGACTATAGGTTGGAACCTATTAATGTCTATTTATAAACAATTTAAATATTCCACATGGTATGGTTGAATTTAATTGGTGGTATTTGGTGAGATATTAGGATTTATCTATATAACATAAAGAACAAAAACTTGCAGGTGATAGTTTGAAATTTGGATAAAAATAATAAAATAAGGATAAAAATTCTGTAGAACATACAACGGTTAACATTAACATGACTCTTTAAACATAACTTCAGTAGGCCTGGAAAACTTCCAAATTCAAAAAATGGAAGAAGAGCTCGGTTAGGCATCTAGCAGATAGTGTAAGTACTTACATACACATATGATAACATACTAGAAGAACTTAAGGGTTAAAGCAAGCCCATAATTGACTCGTATATTCTAACACTTCTACTCCCCAAATACTTTGAAAACTTCTCCAAAAATTTATTTGTGACACGCCAACATAAACGGCCAATTCTTATCATCATACGTCCCAATATTATATGAACATTGTTGTTGTTGATGACATCAACAAAGTAATTAAACAAGCTTCTTGGTGGTGTTCTGTTTATGATCCTCGTACCCCGGCGCAAATCATAAATCACACACTCATTACGCGGATGCCCAGACAAACTATTTCAATGAAAGCCGCCAACATTTCTCAATACAAAAATATTTTTCAATATAATTTATTTTGCTTTCCTATGCCTTTTCAATCATATCAGTTTCTTGATTTATTTAGCTGCCATATCCATATGGAGCAGTGCTGCGCACTGGAACATAGTAATCACCACTAACAAACTCATAAT
>NW_026038530.1:0-7003 GCF_023373825.1 Bactrocera dorsalis
GGCTGATACCCCCTAAACCCAAAATTAAAAAAAAAAAATAAAGTAGTAAATGAATTCTTCTTTCAAAAAATAAATAAAATATAAACAAATTTCATTTCTTCTAAAAGTTAACACCAAAAAAAATCAACAAAATCAAAACATTAAATAAAAATAAATTTTTATAATTATTATACTTATAAACAGACTCACTAGCACTGATCATAAGTGTATAAATTCAAAGTCTCAATAAAATAAGACCCTAAGAAATAACATCAAATCCTAAAAAATATGAGATATTTACAAAATAGTTAGTACAATAATTTAAAATAATGAAAACAAAAAGTTATAATAAATAATAAATTCTGAACCATTCAAAATAAACCATTTATAAAACAAATAGGACTAATAAAAAGTATTATAAAAATCAATTTTAACATTGCAATACATTAAACGATTGAAAATTAATCATTTCCATGTGTACGAATTATAGAAACTAAAATTGAAAGACAGAAAGCACCTCCACACACTCTAAAAGTTAAAAATATTATATTAAAAAATCTTCTTATTAATCCATTAAATTTAAATAAATAAACAAAAGAAAAAATAAACTTAATAACAATATATTCCAAGCTTAAAAAGCATAGATAATAAATGCCTACGATTAGAAACAAAAAACAAAAATTCCTATTAAAAAAAAAATCAAGGTAATCCTCAATACAAACTCATTAACATTAGTTTTAATAGTTTAATAAAAACATTGGTCTTGTAAACCGAAAATAAGATTTTGTCTTTTAAAACTTCAAGAGAAAAGAAATAACTTTATCATTAATCCCCAAAATTAATATTTTAAATAAACTACCTCCTGAAATTATACAACTCTTTCTATATTCTTCAACACTAATTTTATTAATTTTTATTCAAATAAATCACCCCTTAGCAATTGGATTAATACTATTAATTCAAACATTACAAATTTGTTTAATCACTGGATTAATAGCTAGAAGATTCTGATTTTCATACGTCTTATTTTTAATTTTTTTAGGAGATATACTAGTTCTATATAAGGTTCTATCGAGCGTATTGTGTGAAAGATTAAAGCCCACCGTCAACAAACTGATTGGACCTTATCAGTGTGGCTTCAGACCTGGTAAATCAACAACCGACCAGATATTCACCATGCGCCAAATCTTGGAAAAGACCCGTGAAAGGAGAATCGACACACATCACCTCTTCGTCGATTTTAAAGCTGCTTTCGACAGTACGAAAAGGAGCTGCCTTTATGCCGCAATGTCTGAATTTGGTATCCCCGCAAAACTAATACGGCTGTGTAAACTGACATTGAGCGGGACCAAAAGCTCCGTCAGGATCGGGAAGGACCTCTCCGAGCCGTTCGATACCAAACGAGGTTTCAGACAAGGCGACTCCCTATCGTGCGATTTCTTCAATCTGCTGCTGGAGAAAATAGTTCGAGCTGCAGAACTTAATCGAGCAGGTACAATCTTTTATAAGAGTGTACAGCTGCTGGCGTATGCCGATGATATTGATATCATCGGTCTCAACACCCGCGCCGTTAGTTTCTGCTTTCTCCAGACTGAACAAGGAAGCAACGCAAATGGGTCTGGCAGTGAACGAGGGCAAGACGAAATATCTCCTGTCATCAAACAAACAGTCGTCGCACTCGCGACTTGGCACTCACGTCACTGTTGACAGTCATAACTTTGAAGTTGTAGATAATTTCGTCTATCTTGGAACCAGCGTAAACACCACCAACAATGTCAGCTTTGAAATCCAACGCAGGATAACTCTTGCCAACAGGTGCTACTTCGGACTGAGTAGGCAATTGAGAAGCAAAGTCCTCTCTCGACAGACAAAAACCAAAATCTATAAGTCACTCATAATTCCCGTCCTGCTATATGGTGCAGAGGCCTGGACGATGTCAACAACAGATGAGTCGACGTTGCGAGTTTTCGAGAGAAAAGTTCTGCGAAAGATTTATGGTCCTTTGCGCGTTGGCCACGGCGAATATCGCATTCGATGGAACGATGAGCTGTACGAGATATACGGCGACATTGACATAGTTCAGCGAATTAAAAGACAGCGGCTACGCTGGCTAGGTCATGTTGTCCGAATGGACGAAAACACTCCAGCTCTGAAAGTATTCGACGCTGTACCCGCCGGGGGAAGCAGAGGAAGAGGAAGACCTCCACTCCGTTGGAAGGACCAAGTGGAGAAGGACCTGGCTTCGCTTGGAATATCCAATTGGCGCCACGTAGCGAAGAGAAGAAACGACTGGCGCGCTGTTGTTGACTCGGCTATAATCGCGTAAGCGGTGTCTACGCCAGTAAAGAAGAAGATACTAGTTCTATTTATTTATGTAACTTCCCTGGCATCAAATGAAATATTTTCACTCTCCATAAAATTAACAACTATCTGTATCATAATTATATTAACTCTTACACTAATTGCCGTATTTTTAGATAAACTATCAACATCTTCACTTATCCAAAATTTAGAAATACAACCTTTATATAACTGAAAACTCTTTAAGTCTCCATAAACTATACAACTACCCAACAAATTTTATCACTATTCTATTAATAAACTATCTATTAATTACATTAATCGCAGTAGTAAAAAATACTAAATTATTTTATGGACCTCTTCGACAAATAAACTACTGAACAAACCTTTACGAACCCAACACCCCTTATTTAAAATTGCAAATAATGCACTAGTAGATCTTCCAGCCCCAATTAATATTTCAGCATGATGAAATTTCGGGTCATTATTAGGTCTATGTTTAATTATTCAAATTCTGACAGGATTATTTTTAGCTATACACTATACTGCAGATATCAATTTAGCATTCAATAGCGTAAACCACATTTGTCGCGATGTAAACTATGGGTGATTATTATGAACTCTTCATGCTAACGGTGCATCATTTTTCTTCATTTGTATTTACTTACATGTTGGACGTGGAATCAACTACGGGTCTTATTTATTTACCCCCACCTGATTAGCAGGAGTACTAATTTTATTCCTAGTAATAGCAACAGCATTCATAGGGTATGTATTACCCTGAGGTCAAATATCTTTTTGAGGTGCCACAGTTATTACTAATTTATTATCAGCTATCCCTTACTTAGGAATTGACCTAGTCCAATGAGTATGGGGAGGGTTTGCTGTAGATAACGCCACACTTACACGATTCTTTACATTCCACTTCATCCTACCATTTATTGTACTAGCAATAACCTTAATTCATTTATTATTCCTCCATCAAACAGGATCTAATAACCCCATCGGATTAAATTCTAATATTGATAAAATTCCCTTCCACCCCTACTTCTCATACAAGGATATTGTAGGATTTGTTATTATAATCGCTGCACTAATTCTATTAACACTAATTAATCCCTATTTATTAGGAGATCCAGATAATTTCATTCCTGCCAACCCATTAGTTACCCCAGTGCATATCCAACCAGAATGATACTTCCTATTTGCTTACGCAATTCTACGATCTATTCCAAATAAACTTGGAGGAGTAATTGCTCTAGTCCTATCAATTGCTATTTTAGCAATCCTTCCATTCTATCACTTAAGAAAATTTCGAGGTATCCAATTCTACCCTATTAACAAAATCTTATTTTGAACTATAGTTGTCACAGTAATTTTATTAACATGAATTGGAGCACGACCAGTAGAAGAACCTTATGTATTAGTAGGACAAATCTTAACTGTAATTTACTTCTTGTATTACATCATTAACCCATTAGTAAATAAATGATGAGACAATTTAATTAATTAGTTAATGAGCTTGAACAAGCGTATGTTTTGAAAACATAAGATAGAAATCAACCTTTCTATTGACTTTACTAAATTTTATTGACCACATATAATAAATCAACATTAATTTTAACCCGATAATGAATAATAAAAAATTTAATGAAAAAGGTAAAAAACTCTTTCAAGCTAAATACATTAATTTATCATAACGAAATCTGGGTAAAGTCCCCCGAGCTCAGATGAAAACAAATGAAATAAATGTTAACTTAACATAAAATATAACATTAAATACATCACAACCTAAAAAAATTACACAAAATAGCATACTCATAAATAAAATTCTAGCATATTCAGCTATAAAAATTAAAGCAAACCCCCCTCTTCTGTATTCAATATTAAATCCAGAAACTAACTCCGATTCACCTTCTGCAAAATCAAAAGGAGTACGATTAGTTTCAGCTAAACAAATACAAAATCAAACCAAACTAATAGGAAATAAAATTACCAAAAATCAAATACTTTTTTGATAATAAAAAAAGTCTAAAATATTATAACTTCCAATTAAAAATACAAAAGATAATAAAACTAATGCTATTCTAACTTCATAAGAAATAGTTTGTGCCACAGCCCGTAAACCCCCTAATAATGCATAATTAGAATTAGAAGATCAACCAGCAATTATAACAGTATATACACCTAAACTAGTACAACATAAAAAAAATAACAAACCTAAATTAAATGAAAACAGCTTAACAAATAAAGGAATACATAATCAAGCAACCAAAGATAAAAATAAAGAAAAAATAGGAGAAAAATAATAAGAAATATAATTTGATAAAAGAGGATAAGTTTGTTCCTTAGTAAATAACTTAATCGCATCACAAAAAGGTTGAGGAATTCCTATCAACCCCACTTTATTTGGTCCCTTACGAATCTGAATATAACCTAGAACCTTCCGTTCCAAAAGAGTTAAAAAAGCCACTCTAACTAAAACACAAATTACCAAAATTAAACTCCCAATAATTGATAAAATAAATTCTATAAAAAACAAGTACTATTTGTAATATAAATTACATAAATAAATTCTAAATTTATTGCACTAATCTGCCAAAATAGTATAATATATTAATCATATTCCTTATATAAAATATTATTATTCTAATACCTGGTCCTTTCGTACTAAGATATTATAATATATTAAAGATAGAAACCAACCTGGCTTACGCCGGTCTGAACTCAGATCATGTAAGAATTTAAAAGTCGAACAGACTTCACATTTAAGCGGCTACACCTAAAAATATATCTTAATCCAACATCGAGGTCGCAAACTTTTTTATCGATATGAACTCTCCAAAAAAATTACGCTGTTATCCCTAAAGTAACTTAATCTTATAATCACTACTAATGGATCAATAACTCATAAATTAATGATTTTAAATAATTAAAAGTTCATTAAATTTTAATATCACCCCAACAAAATACTTTAAATTATAAAAATAAAATTAATCTAAAAAATTTAAACAACATAAAGTATAAAGATTTATAGGGTCTTCTCGTCTTTTAATTAAATTTTAGCTTTTTGACTAAAATATAAAATTCTATTATAAATTTATATGAAACAGCTTATACCTCGTCCAACCGTTCATACCAGCCTTCAATTAAAAGACTAATGATTATGCTACCTTTGCACAGTTAGAATACTGCGGCCATTTAAATAAACTTCAGTGGGCAGGTCAGACTTTAAAAATAACTCAAAAAAACATGTTTTTGTTAAACAGGCGGGTAAAATTTTTGCCGAGTTCTTTATACAAACTTATCATATAAAATTTCATAAACAAAAAAAAATATACTAATTCTATCATTATTCCTTTTTATACTTAATTAATAAAAAAAAATTTATAAATACAGTAGAACTCCAATTATCCGAATTAATGGGGACCGGGACTCATTCGGATAATCAAATATTCGGATAATCGGATTTTTTTTTTAAATTGCCATTGGAGAGAATAAAAGCCACGTTTTGATATTGCACTATTTTTTTATTGAATTAAATGAAAGAAACATGAAATTTTCGCATGTTTTAAATATAAATAAAATGTACTTATGTACAAGTTTAGAAATAAAAATCATAGTTTTTTAAACATCTCCGTCAATGTAAGCTGTTTTGCGGTCTTCAACCGTTTTCGGGCAGCCAGGTTACGCATTCGCTTGACGGTGAGCAGTTGCAAGTGGTCACACTTGGGCTGACGCTCCATCCACTTCAAAGCAGTCTCGAGGCCGGCAAATGCTTCACTAGCTGATGGTCCAGCGTCGACTTCAACATCAGCAGAAAGTTCTTCTTCCACTTCCACTTCAACATCTTCTCTCACACTTACAACAATTTCATCGTCATTGAGAATTTGAAAACCAGGGTCAGACGTGTCACAAGCCATCCACTCTCCTACATTGTGATTCGGATAATCGGCGATTCGGATAGTCGGAGTTCGGATAATTGGAGTTCTACTGTAAATTAAAATATAATAAATAATATAATTCATAAAATAATTTATAACAAACTTTATAATGATTGCTAATTCTAAGCATACATTTTATACTACCACTATTAATATTTAATAATTCATCTTAAAGCTTATCCCTTAAAATATTCAAATAAATAAATTTTTCAATTAAATAAATAACCAAAAAATCAAAAATTTGTAAATTAAATTTATTTCTAAAAAAACTAGATACCTTTATAAACGAATAACATTTCATTTCTAATAATTTATTTAAAATAATTTTGACACATTTACTTTAATAAACCATTAACTCTTATAAAATCGAGATTAATAATATATCCGTTTAAATAAATTTATTGTAACCCATCTCTATTTAAACATAAGCTACACCTTGATCTGATATAAATTCTTATAAAAATTATAGAAAATTATTATTCTAATAGAATATTCTGATAACGACGGTATATAAACTGAAAAACAAATTTAAGTGAGGTTCATCGTGGATTATCAATTACAGGACAGGTTCCTCTGAATAGACTAAAATACCGCCAAATTTTTTAAGTTTCAAGAACATAACTACTACTACCTTAGTGATTGAAATTACATTTTCAATAAGAGATACCCTATTCCTAATCCTAGTTTATAAATAAAATTTACAAGCTTCAAAACCTCCATAATAAAATTTTTTAAATTCAAAATTTCACCTAATAAATTTAATATTAGCCCGAACATTA
>NW_026038531.1:0-7000 GCF_023373825.1 Bactrocera dorsalis
CACTTCAGCCTTTTTAATACGCTTTTATTAGCTTCACTTGTATGTATGTATGTATGTATGTATGTATGTTTGTAACTTTTTTAAGTGGTACTGAAACGTAGAATATTTGAGCGACACTGTAGGAAGGCGTATGTATGTATGTATGTATGTTTGTAACTTTTTTAAGTGGTACTGAAACGTAGAATATTTGAGAGACACTGTAGGAAGGCGACAGTAAGTTTAAGCAGCTCACCAAAAATATGCGACATCTATATAAAACTAGTTTTGGCGACATTTGAGTAGCATATGTATATACTGAAATATACATATGTATATCCTTAAAGAAAGTATACTTTATATAGATACATATACTTACATATGTACATATATATATGTACATATAAGAAATAATATCAAATTAATAATGCAAAACATGTGACTTTTAGGTAATAAAAAAATTAATACTTATAATAAAATTTTTGTAGTAAAAAAAAATTCAGATACTAGTTTTCAAAATGCCTCCGAGAAGCAACTGTAGTAGAAAACTCTTTTTTTTTAACTTTGGCTGTCACGTCGATGTGAGCTTTTTAAAAATTGTCACCGAATCTAATGGCGGAGAATACGATTTAAGTTATATTCGTTTATATTTCACAATATTGGCAAATCTCATAGAAGAAAAACTAAAAAATTAAAAATAAATATAGTTTAAAAAAACTAAAAAACACGCTTTTAAAGCATATCAAACCAAAAAGTGAAAAATAATTCTTTGTATAAACTAACAATAATAATGAAGGAAAAATTCCTGCATTATTGTGAGAAAAGCGTGGGGTGCTTTGTGACATATTTTTCATATATCGAGCATTCCACGTTATTTTCACAATAATGCAGGAATTTTTCCTTCATTATTATTGTTAGTTTATACAAAGAATTATTTTTCACTTTTTGGTTTGATATGCTTTAAAAGCGTGTTTTTTAGTTTTTTTAAACTATATTTATTTGCTAACGCCTTTTAGAGATCCACTTGTTGGCACATCGCAGCATACGTTTAACCAAAAGCATTCTTCGGCACGCAATGTCGTTGAGAGAACAATAGGGGTGCTAAAAAGCAGGTTTAGATGCTTAGCACGCCCTCTTCAATACCAACCAAAAAAGGTGGTACAAATAACAAATGTTTGCTGCGCGTTACATAATGTTTGCAAACACTACAAAGTACAGGAGTTATTTTCTGTTGACACTGAAGTCGAGAGAATGGAACCTGCAGTTGCTGAGGGAGTATTAAATGATGCCACACTGGATACTGAAGCCATAACATTAAGAGAGAATATAGCCACTCATCTTCATACAATTTCCTGAAAGTTTGAAGCACCGAAGTAAATAAAACAAACTCAAATTTAAAGACACTTTTAAAATGTCATTAATTTTAATATCAATATTAAAGCTAAAATTAAAATAATTATAAATTCACTAATTTCAAAAAACTCAAAACAATTAATTCAAAATTGTACATGAATGTATTAAATACAGGTACGGTCATAAGGTAAGTTATTATTGTAAAAAACATCGCTGTGTTTATACTCTTTAAAAAACTATAAAAGAGGAAATTATGGAGCTAATTACTGTTTGGTTTGCACTGGTATTTAGAATACATTTTCAGCTCAGCCAATTCATACTCTTTATATTTCATTTCATTTTCTGATTGTCGCAGCCGCTCCATTTCGAAATGGTGTCTTTTGTTCTCCTCAGTCAAGTCTTTTACTCTTTCACAAAGGCATTGAATGCTAGTGTTAATTTTCTTTGTGGCCTCAATATTTTCTTGCAACCCATCTACAATACTTTTCAAGGCACCTGTCTGCTCACCGATATTATTCCTTAAGTGGTCGGTTACCATAGGCTCACGTCTTCGGAATCGAGCAGAACTGCTTCTAGATGGGAGGTTGTCATCATCGCTGGAAATCTCTGGAGGCACATTGCAATTTTCAGAAGGGACACCAAAGTCTGCTGTGCTGGGAATACCTTCCACCACGGTATATATACCACATAATTGGGCTATTGTGTCTTCAGTTGGAGTGAGGATGTGCTTGTTGAATGGCCCTCCTCCTGTTGCCCTCGCTTCTAAGTTGTTGTGTGCAACTTTTTTCCTTATGAAGGCCTTCCAATCCATCCAAACCTATTGAAATATTATTTAAAATGAAGAAAAATTAGCTAAAATATAAAAAAAAATTACCTTTTTCCAACCAGAAATATCTTTCTGTGTCCTTTCTGTCACCACCTCTTTCCATAGGGCATCAACTTTTACTTTGTCACCCTTAACAAAACCTCGAGCGATGTCTTTATGCGACTCCATGAAGTGGACAAGGATCGCTTCCTGCTCCGTATTCTTATGTTTACCCCTATAAAAATAATATTTAACTTTAATTGCTTGTTACAGTTTTAAAACAAAATATTTAAATCTCTATTTATTCCAATAATCAAGCGTTTTTATTTACTTACATATTTGCTCGCACCAAATTCACAATTTCGAACTGAAGTGAATGCTAACCGACATTTTTATTGTGAATTCGTTTTCCAGAACATGCGTATTCACTCGGAATTCATTTTAGAAAAAATGTGGAATTGATATTGTGAAAGTGAAACACAGAACACCAAATGTCGGATTGAAAACGAATTTGCTAGATATTCACTCGGAAGTGAATTCCAGAACCTTCCTGATAACTACATACTTACCTCTTTTTGTATACATACTACTCGTATACTTACCTCTAGTCTAAACCGTTAGGTTAAGATTTAGGCTAACTAGCGAACTATTGAAATAAAGAATGCTTTTGTATAAAAGACTATTACCGCGAACGGACGTTTTTCTATTTTTAATCGGAATTATTTAACCCTGCTGTAAGGTTAAGACCATTTTTTTTTTGTTTTCTTTGTAACTTTGCAACGTTGATATATACTGTCTAAATTTTTCAGCTCAGGTGGTCTTTTTATAAAACAATATTATGTGTAATTCTCTGACTTAAAACTGGACTAAGATAAATTGAAAATTACGAATCTTAGGTTAAGGGACCATTTGGTCCATAGTATATTTTCTTTGATTTTCTTTACATTAATTTTCCAAAAATAAGTATTTATTAGTTTGTTCGATATTTTTTGGTACTACATGATGAGCAAAATGTTTTTGGGTTGGTTTTGCAAATAAACGCACTGCAAATGGAGCATTTTACATCAGACTTAGACTTGCAGCAACTACAAATTCCTCGCTTTCGATGTCCTGAACTAGAAGCATTTTTAGAGCAGGCCACTGGTGCTGTGGAAGGTGTTCGTATTTCTCTCAATAACTGCGCTGAAAATTGTTGTTGAGGTAATTTAGTGCGTTTCATCATATGTGGCTCAGCCAAAGAAAGTGCAAGTTGCCGCAAAAAATTTGGTCTCCTCCGATTCCGACAAGCTGGAGTCCATGAAACATCGATTTCGGAAAAAATTATGTACGCATTCAAAGCGGATATATCTAATATATTTGCAAATACAATGTTTGGCCATCGATTTGTTTGGCGTTTCGTCGTGTAGGAGCCAATCATTTGATCAGCAGTATCAACGCCACCTAAAGATATGAAACATAAAAAATTATTGGCAGGCAAAAAACTATTTGTAGTAAACCTTTTGTTGAATTGTAATAAGAAACAATCTCTGGTTTTTTCTTCGGTCCACTCTCATCAACTTTATCTTTTTTGTGTATTGTACTAATCAATATAGTTGCTCTGTTTTTGTGACTGATGTATGATACTAATGTCGCAATGCCATTGAATGCAAATGTAGATTTGTACAATGGAAGATTCTTCACAGTAAGCAATTTCGGAGGAATGAAAGTTTTCTTTTTGCGAACCGTTCCCACATATGTAAGTTTTCTCTCATGAAGTTTTTTTACCAACTCAAATGTGGAAAAAAAATTGTCAGCTGTTATATTTTGCCCTTTCAAATCGTCTGTCAAGTCCAATGCAACGCGTTCTCCTTGGTTCTTTTCGGGCTTAGCATTTCTAGGTTTACCAAGGTATGGTTGTATTTTCCATACGTAGCCGGACTTTGAGTCCACGGATAACCAAAACTTCAAACCATATTTTGCTGGTTTTGATGGCATAAACTGTCGAAAAGAACATCGCCCCCTGAATGCAACAAGTTGCTCATCAACCGTGACATTTTCATGGCAGTTGTAGAACATTGGAAGAAATTGTTGCCAACGGTCCCACAAGTCACGAATAGGAGCAAATTTATCGCTACTACGCGTTTGTTGTCGACTCAAAACATCATCGAAACGAAGCGCACTAGTAATCTTGTGGAAATGATTTTCAGACATAATTGATCGGAAAATTGGGCGACCAAATTTTGAATCAAATAAACCATGAACATCTTCATTTTTGCCGCTGTCATTGAGTAAGTTTATATTAGTAAAATATTTTACTAAAATAAGAAAAACAAGAATGTACTCACCGACACAATATGTCATCATCAATATCGCCCCATTTGTCGTCGAACTTGACTCTGTCGTACTTATTAGTATTTTCTATCACAATTTTTTCTATTGGAGGCGGAAAAAACAACAAAAAAGCTGAGACAATGTCATGGCATCTGGACACTGCAAATCGAGTTGGTCCTGGTTGTGTTGAAATAATATTCTCAATCGCAGATCCAATATGCTGAGGTAATGGTGTGGCACTCCATACCATTTTGTTTTTAGCAATAAATAAGGAATCAACAGAGCCACTTGGAGTTAAGAGGGGTTCCGGTTCACTATCTGTTTCAGACTCATTTGTTTCATAATTCTCCGAATTATAATCAATATCGCAATCTGAGATATCCGATACACTTTCTGCACAGAGCACTTCTCGTATCTCGTCTTCATTCAAGTGCGCCATTTCATAAGTAAACATGTCCGAACTCTCGAAATCAACACACAAACTGAACAAATTCGCATAAACATTCGTGATTCTACACAAAAAGCCAAAAGTGGGAATCCCGCAATTATTTTTTGCACTAGCTATGTTGAGCAAAGAAAAATGTAAAACGGGGGACCCCTCGCCTAGTTTTTATTTTACCAGAGTTGAGTAAATAATAAAATAATAATATTTAGCAAGTATTGAACCAAACTAAATATAAAGACTAAGATTAAATTGTTATTTTGTATGAAAACTGCAGTATGGACCAAATGGTCCTCTAACCTAAGATTCGTAAGTTTTTTTTTACCTAACAGCAGGGTTAAAACCGAGATAGCACAGGCAATGTGCTTTTAGTTGTGCACCTCAGTGAGTCTAATTTCAACCTTAATCTTAAAAACGCTTAAGATTTTTTCAGACAGCAAAACCGATAAAATTGGTTTCCGTGACAGCCAAAACCGATACAAATTCTATTTCGAATATCAAACCAATAATGTCTGTATTCATGACACCTACAGCTTTTTTTGATCGGTTTCAATTCTGATTCCGACAACTATCAGATTCCACAACACCCCTGAATATTTGGTGATAAACTTTGTCTAAATCAATGATGCTAAAGTACTGTGCTTTGCCCAATTTATCCAAAATCCCATCAATATTTGGCAGAGGGTATTTATCATCGCAAGTCAGTTGATTAAGTCTCCATTAACGTTTGTTTCTTCCAGTTCCTCAACCCAACTCATGGTATTAACTTCCATAGAGTAGACCTATTAAAATTCCTAGACCTATAATATCCACTGTTATTGTTAGTCCAGGTAATCCACGAGTACTGTCGAGCAAAATTACTTGTATTTTGTAGTCTGCTATTATGTTGACCCAATCCATTTGTCTGACCTCGAAAATTGAATGTGTTATCAGTTCTATTATTTTGTTGTTGACTTGCAGAATTAATCGTATGTATTGGCCTGTAATTTTGTTAATTGTTAAAATTATTAGCACATCTAGGCCTAAAACTTTGTTGGCCTGTAAAATTATTTCTATTATTTGGCACATTGTTTTGCGCCCTATAATCTTAATTTTTTCTTTGGAACCTATTGAAATCTAAATTTTTGGATTTTTTAAATGAAGGATTTAAATTACCTTCGTCTTCGTGATAGCTGGGTCAATGAAATAGAGTTCCTTATTGCATAAGCACAAGTCCCTGATGTGATTTGCTTAATACGTTGAATAAGCATTCTTCAAAAAATGTCCTTCATCGTCCCCTCGTTTTCGTCGAGAGCTCCAAATTTAGTTATAGCATCAATTATTTCAATAATTTTGTTGCTTAACTCACTAATGCTACCTACGCGAAATGTATTTACGTTATTTCAAAATGTTGTTTTAGTTTTATTTTGCAATCTACACAACTAGCTGGTGGGGCAAGATGAAAATAATTTCTAAAATCCTATTATTACAAGTCATTTTATTTAAACTGATTTGTTTTTCTTTTCCGAGAACTTCTGTTTTATTAAAATATAATTATTTTCACTTATTTTGAAGTTTTTGTTTTGTGTTTTCGTTTTAATTTTTAACACTTTCTTTTTACATTTAGAACACTTTTTTAGTTTCTTTATGGAAATTTCAGTATGTATCTTATTCCTACAGTTTTACTTACACTGGTAGTACAAGATCTATCAAAGACTTGCTCCTACAATTTTGAAGTCACAGAGAATTTAAGATTTAATCCACTCTCTACAATTTTAAAATAACTGGCTTTTGATCTTTGATGACTTATCTTATTTTATGCACACATATGTATGTATATAATATAATAATATGTTTCAATATTTAATTTAATCTTACATTACTTCTCTGCATCTTCTAGGAAGCCGCTGTTGCTTTTGTTGCTATTGTTGAAGTTGATGTTTTGTCATAGCTGCTGTTGCTGTTGCCGCTGTTGATTTTGTTTTTCATTATTTTTGTTGTTAATTTAATTATTGTTATTGCTGTTGCCACTGTTGCTTCTATGATATTGTTGTTTTTGTTTTGAATAATTTTTGTTGTTTAATTTAATTATTATTGTTTAATCGTCCACAGTTTTCCTATTTAAAGATTTATTA
>NW_026038532.1:0-7000 GCF_023373825.1 Bactrocera dorsalis
TGCAGACACAGTAAGCAGCGCCATTTTACTCACATATCATTTCAATTACTTTGGTGCGTATTTCCAATTTTATTACGAACGTGGCAAAGATATACCAAACGACTGTAAAGCCATTTCATCTCAGCATCCTTGCGTCTTATCTGTGTCTTCTTTAACGGCGGCAGTTCAAATGCTGTGTTTGGACTGATGGCGTAGTCACAGATGAAGCGGAAGTGTATGGTTTAAGGCGGTAGCTATTGGTGTTAGTAATTCCGTTGCTTAAATGTTTCCGTTTCCGGCGAATATTCAGTTTTCGCTAGCGTTGTTGCTGCTTCTGTATTTGTTGGTGTTGATACTTAAAGCCGTCGTAAGACAAGTTTATGACAGTTTAACGATACTTGCTATCAGTCACTAACTATATGTATATATTAATATTCTTTAATGAAACACAATCTTCAGTGTCACATTCAGAACTAATTTTCTTTATTTTCTTATATTATCACTAAGCATAAATAACATAGAGCTTATTCTAATTTCTCTTCTTATTCAATATTATGCTGTTACGATAAGTTCTCTTAATACTCTTATATTTAATATTGTTGTAGCATCATACATAGTTTGTATGGATGTATGTATGTATTTAAGTATGTATGTATGTATGTATGTATGTGTGTATGTATGTGTGTATGTATGTATGCATGTATGTATGTATGCATGTATACATTACTCCTCCACCACTAGAATTAACAGTACCTGGTAATTCAAAATGTTAATAAAATTTTATGTTAACAATTATTCTTTCTTTTAACTTGAGTTTTATATATTTTTTTAAATTTATTATCCTTAGACAGTAAATAGTTTCCCTCCTGTGTATAATTTGTAATTTTTTTATACTTAGGCATTGATTTACTTACTCTATTATTTTTTACAACGTCATTGGCAAAACCTTCCGTTGCAACTCTATTGGTTTTCTGATTTAACATACGTATTCTTTCAGACTTTCTTGTGTGTATTATTTGGGAAAGTTTAGCTAATTCTTCGTGTGAAACTAAGTTATTTATAAGATCGATCGGTCGTGTTTTAGTAGTAGAATGAATAGTATTATTGTATGATATTATAGCTTTATAAACCTTTTCGGAAATATCGTCTTTATTATCTGGATCAGCATTAAAGAGTCTAATATGCTCATTGAGAGTACCATGCAGTCTTTCCACATCTGCATTTCCTGTTTTTAAATAAGCTGTTGTTGTGTGAAATTCTATGTCTTGATTCTTTAAAAATTCTCTAATTGTAGCAGTGTCGATTTCGTTATCAAATATAAGCAGATTTGGTTTTCCTAAATATTGAATCCTTTGCTTAAGAGCTTTGAGTATTGATACCCACGTCCTATCTTCCAGATAGTGGGCAGTTGCATATTTCGTTAGCTTGTCTATGCTTGTCAGATACATCATGCCACGCTGTGGAAACCATATATCTACATGAACGATTTCATTGTGTTTATTTGGGGTAGGTGTTATTGATATATTGTGTTTTATTGGATTTCTATCAAATTTTGCAAGTTTGCAAATATTGCAATTGTTAATGTAATTTTGTATCTCCTTTTGTAATTTTGGGTAAAAATAATCATTTTTTAACTCCTCAAAAACCTCATTTATCCCTCTGTGATTATTTTTATAATGAATTTTCTCTATTAATTGCAAAAGCTGTTCTCTGTCGGTTATATCCTGTATAAGCATGTTTGATTTTAATATTTTAAGATTTTTATTTTTCACAAAATATTTAATGAAGTTAGATTGAAACTCGAGGTATAACTCAATATTTGGACAAAAAACTACTGCAAGTCCTTTTACAGGTAGTTTCTCTCTCATGAAATTTAAAATACTACTTTTATCTGCTACCTTTACGTTATAACGAACTTTGTTTTTGAATAATATTTGAGTTTTTACAGAATCGACATTGGACTTTTGGATGACTATTTGAATTTTAAACATATTAATTGGTTTTTCAGTTATTTTAATGTAATCAGTATCATCGCTTTCTGCGCTATGTACTGTATTGGCATCTTCCTCAAAAATTTCATTTAGGTTCAGCTCTATTTCACTATCAGCTGGCTCATAACTTAATCTACTAAGTCCATCAGCTACTACGTTTTCTTTTCCTTTTATATAGTTAACTTCAAAATCGAACTCGTTTAGCTTAATTTTCCATCTTTGGATTTTCGCATTCGGTTCTTTTATATTGTTGAGCCAAACAAGGGGACGATGATCTGTCTTAATAATAAATCTACGGCCAAAAATGTATGGTCGGAAATATTTCGTGGCCCACACGATGGCCAGCAACTCCTTTTCTATTGTGCTGTAGTTTTTTTCGTGTCCATTTTGAGTTCGACTGGCTAAAGAAATAACTTTATTTCCTTGCGTCAGTACTGCTCCTAATGCAAAATTGCTTGCTTCGGTAACAAGCGTAAACGTTTTATTAAAATCTGGATGCACCAGTATAGGGTCATTTTGTATCAGTACCTTTAATTTTTCAAATGCCGCTTTATAGTCTTTATCATGTATGTTAATTTTTGCGCCTTTTTTCAGATATTTAATCAAATGGTGCGCTATTCTAGAATAATCATTAATAAAGCGCCTATAGTAGCCTGTTATGCCCAAAAATGATTTAATTTCTTTTTGAGTTTTAGGTAATAAAATCTTTTGAATAGCTTTTATCTTTTCCGGATTGGGTTTGATGCCATTGGGAGTGATAACGTGACCTAAAAACTCAGTTTCTTTTACAAGGAATGTGCATTTATCAACTTGAAGTTTTAGATTGGCTTCACTCAAACGCTTTAATACTTTATTAATCGCTTCTAAATGCTCTTCAATACTTGTCGAAAAAATTAGAATGTCGTCTAAGTACACTAAACAGATTGAACCAATGTATTCTTTCAATACATTGTTAATCAGTCGTTGAAACGTAGCTGGTGCATTACGAAGCCCAAACGGCATACGTAAAAATTCGTAATGCCCAGTGGTTGTTGAAAATGCAGTCTTTGGAATGTCATCTGGATGCAATTCTATTTGGTGAAAACCCTTGGCCAAGTCCAGAGTCGTGAAATATTGGCATTTACCTAGCTTATCGAATATATCGTCAATATTTGGTATAGGGAATCTATCTTCGACAGTGACATCATTTAACTTCCTATAATCAATTACAATGCGCCATTTTTGTTTATTCGACGAGTCTAGTTTTTTCGGTACGATCCATATAGGACTATTATATGGACTATGAGAATGTCTAATAATATTTTGCTCTAACATGTTTTCAATTTGATTATTTATCTCTTCCTTATGTATCTCAGGGTATCTATACAATTTCGAATATATTGGCATATCATGTTTTGTTATAATTCTATGCTTTATTTCATTTGTAAATGTTAATTTAGTATTTTTGTCATAAAAAACATGTTTATATTTTCTTAATATTTTCACTAACTTCTCTTTTTCATAATCTGCCAGATGGTTTAATTTAATAACTTTTGTAATATTATAATTTTCGATTTCGGAATTAAAGAATTCAAAGTAGTTTTCCTTATAAGACATTTCGTTATAAGATTCTTCTTCTTCAGATAAATATAAAGTCATAACAGCATTTTTTGTTATTAATTGTCTGTTATTCAAATCAATGACGCAATTTAAGTCTTTCAAAATATTATTTCCTATTAATCCATCGAAATTTTTGTTAAAAGCGTATTCTAAAAACTCACAGAAATAATTGTTGAAATTGAATTCTTTAAATATCGGAAATGAACAAAGTTTTGTTATCAATATTTTTGTACCTAAAGCTTTTGCTATTACATTTACATTTCGCTTCAATCTTGGATGGCAAATATCAGGGTTAATTATACTGAACTCTGCGCCAGTATCGATTATGAATTTTAGTTTTTTTATGGGGTTATTAATTATTATGTAAGGAAGGTTTCCTCGCCCACGATAGGAAAATTTACATTGGAATTTCCAATTTCCATTGGTACCACTTGTTGATTATGACTGTTCAAACTTTTATTATGATTTATTAAATTAGACTGTCTAGTTTGATACAGATTATTGTTTGGAGTATATTTTCGTATGTTTGTATTTGGGGCTTGTGAGTAATTTGATCGCCTTGTTTGTCCTGTGAATCTTGAGCTACCAGGGTTATTATCATAATACTGATCCAAATTATCAGTGGGAAATCGTTGGTTTTGGCGTAAAGGTGTATAATTGTTCACAAAGTTGTGATTATTGTAATTGTTTTCATTATCTGTATTATGGCTTTCATCATATTTATTAATGTACTGTCTGTTATAGCTTGGAGCTAATATTTTTATAGGTTTATTAGGATTTCTATAGTTATTACTAAAGTCAGTTCTTGTAGTATTTGTACTCAAATAGCCTTGTTTTGCTGGTCCAAATTGAGTGTAACTTTGGTGTCTAGCATCTAATATTATTTGAAATGCATCTTCTAAGGTCGTAGGGTTTCTAGCGAATATCATCGTACGAGTGGGTTCTGGTAAATGGTCCCTAAATGTTTTAAGTGAAATTCGGTTTATCTCACTTGTTGTGTAAGTGTTATCGCCATGAGTCAAATTTCTGTTATGAATTCTATTTGCAAGTTTGTTAATTTGAAAATAATAATTTTCTATAGTTCCTTGTAGTCTACAGGTTTTAAGATTGTCCATTAAATCATTACTACTAAGTTTTTCACCGAAGTTCTTTGTAAGTATGTCTTTTAAAATGTCCCAAGTTGTTACGTTAGTGTATCTATGAATTGCTTCTCTGGTTTTGCCAACGCATTTGTTTTTAACATATCCAAAAAGTATACATCGGTTAGTATTGTCAAATTCCAAAATTGATGGTATGATGTTTTCAACTTGACTTATAAAATCTGGCAGTTGATTCTGATCATTGCCATCAAAGCTTTCAATATTTTTAATACAACTTAAAATAAGGTTAAATTTGCTCACTTCTAAGGCGTCCATTATTAAAAGTGTATTTGTTTTAAAATAATAACGTAAAGAAAAGGTTATGTACTATTATTAAAAGTAAATGTAAGAATAAGCAATAAATATATATAAGTATGTAGATAAATGGCTAGTCAAACAATATATAATAGCGCAGTGATAACATACATATGTACTCAGTAGGTTAGCACAAAACGTTCATATGTAATTTTTTGGCGTACAATTACCTATGTACGTTTCTTCTTGTTGTTTTGTGTTGTAACTGCTAAGCTTGTTGCTCCCGTTGCAATTTGATTGTCGACTCTACTATTTGTGCCGGTGTACTTATTGTTATTATTGTAATTGTTGTTTCTTCTAATGTTCTTTGAATTTACTTCTCGCTCTCGTTCGTTGCGTTGTTACAAGTGCTGTGTTGTTGAATTCGATGTCCTTTGTGGAGGTCACAATTGAATTTTTATTTGAGAGAATCCGTAATTTGTTGTTGGTATTATTTAATTGCTTGTGTATTTATGTATTCCAAATACTTGTAAGTAGTTTTTGTTTTATAAATCGGTATGCTTTAACTTTCGAAGAGTTCCCGATTGTTTTTGCACTTCAGAGTAATCACTGAATTTTTGTTTTTGCAAGAAGTTTTTCTCTAACCTTCGTAGAGGTCGCAATTGTTATTGTATTTCAGAGGAATCACTGAATTTTTTTGTTTTTATATTAAACTAGTCTCTAACCTTCGTAGAGGTCGAAATCGTTTTTGCACTTCTGAGTTTTTGTTTTTGTAAGAACTAAGTCTCTAACCTTCGTAGAGGTCACAATTGAATTTGCACTAAGAAAAATCACTAATATGTTGCTGTTTGAAGCAGACAGTATTTAACCTTCATAGAGGTCATGTTCAAACTCAGTTATTTTTAACTGATTTGTTATACAGTTTTAAACACCTTATTCAAGTTCATTGACCTGATTAAAGGCCGTTATTACAAACGCACTTTTCACAAATTTCACCAAATTTATAATTTGATTACATTTATATATTATATTTAACTTGACGTTTTTCACATTTATTGTTCCGTATTTCCTAATAACTTTTAAGCCTTTGAAGTTGGTATAATTCAGCAATTTTTAAATTTTTAGGTGCACAGAGTGAACAATATTTAAATCTTCTTAAATTTTGTTTAAGTTTTAATCCTCGTCGCCATTAATATTCTTTAATGAAACACAATCTTCAGTGTCACATTCAGAACTGATTTTCTTTATTTTCTTATATTATCACTAAGCATAAATAACATAGAACTTATTCTAATTTCTCTTATTATTCAATATTGTGCTGTTACGATAAGTTCTCTTAATACTCTTATATTTAATATTGTTGTAGCATCATACATAGTTTGTATGGAGTATGTATGTATTTAAGTATGTATGTATGTATGTATGCATGTATGTATGTATGTATGTATGTATGTATGTATGTATGTATGTATGAATGTATGTATGCATGTATACATTACTATATAAATGTACCATATAAGCAAATTTAACCAAGCTTGCTCAAAGCAAATCTTTTTAGCATCCCATTCGAGAGTGTAAAAATGATTAAAATCCTTATATAATGGTTATCTTGAAAACTACTATTTCCACCCAATATGATATAAATATCTTTATGGAAAGCAATATCAAAATTACACAATGGTAGTGACACCCTCCCACATTTTGGTGCAAATCCATATCTCAGTATCTACTGGACCGATTTTGACCAAATTTTATATATAATATTAATAAGTGAAATAGGAAATCGGAACCACGCTTACTTCCCATATAACTAAGACAATTTTAAATTCTATCTGGTTCTTTCACTTTCCAGTATACAAATCAAACAAAACTTATTGTATCAAGATAAAACTTTGCACGAATAGTATCTTTAAGATGTGCCTTCTTATAATCAAAATTTGTCAAAATTGGACTACAACAATGTTCATATGACGTCTCCGATGTCGACACCAGTACCAATTGCGAACATTTTATCAAAAGCGACAAAAGTATGAAATG
>NW_026038533.1:0-6983 GCF_023373825.1 Bactrocera dorsalis
TTTCATGGCGCCCGAGCAGGGACTAAGTGCGTGAACTTAGTATACATTTAATTTCTTTCGTTTTCGTTTATTAACTAATTATCGTTACTAATTGCCTAACAACTGGTTCGGTTTTCGGTCTTCGGTAAAGTGAAGTGGGAATAATCACCTAAAACAATAAAATAAAGACAATAACATACATATAGTGGAAGTGACCAAGCAGTGATATTGATACCTAAATAAGGAAAAAATTACAAAACATAAAACTAAAGTGAAAATAAAAAGAAAAAGTGGCGGGAAAAGTGTTAATACTAACGTGAATACTCGACAAAGAAAAATTACAGTGGCCAAATATAAACGCAAATATGCATAAGTGAAACCGAAAATATTAAACATAATATAAAAACCAAAAAGGAAGCAATATATATCCATACATATATATTCGTATAAGTATATACGCGTATATTTACCTAAGCTTGATAGAAAAAAAAAGGGAAAAATAATAATTCAAGCACATATATATACATATATAGAAATACATAAAAAAGTGGTACTTATATACTTACATATATAGAACGTTAAAGTGGAGTGAAGTGACATGTACAGCGGCAAATCTTCAAAAAAGGAACATAGGAAGTGAGAAAATAGAATACTTACATACATATACATACATACATATATACGCGTATACGTGACGTGGAGTAGGTGCGGTACAGTGTGTTTCACGTTAATAACACCAAGTGGTTCAAAATAGTCTCTAAAAGTAAGAAAAAATTAAAATTAATTACATATATACATTGTGCCAAAGTGCCGTATGACAAAAAATTAAGTGTTAACCGTGAAGTGCCGTTAAAAACTACCGCAACAAAATACCGCTTTTTGAGCCGTAAGAGTGAAGTACCAATATTAAATACTTACCGCTTCCAGTGTCGCTACCAAATCCCGTAAATATATAGTGCCGCCAAGTGTCCAATTTTGCTACGTCAACTCCATCACATCGCTGCCATCATTCACTGCTGCCATCAGTCGCTGCTGCCATCAGTCGTTGCTACCATTAACCGCTGCTGCCATCATTCGCTGTTATCGTACCGCTGCTGCCATCAAACCGCTGCTGCTTTCGTCGCCGCTGCCATCAAGCCGCTGCTACCATCAACGTCGCTGCCGTCGTGGGAATGAGCTGCCGCTGCATTCTCTGCAAAAGGGACGTAAGCGCCGGCAAACAGCCGACGCACCAGGTAACGAGTGCGGATTATTGAAAGTGGTGCAAACAAACGAAAATTCAAATAAACAACAAAGTGCACACTTTCAATTTTTGGCTCTCCCTTTTTTTCACTATATTGACATTATTACATACATACATATACATATAACAATATACATACATATATTATATATTATACAATTGAACCCTACGTATGTTTACATCTAAATGTATAAATTTGAAGTGAATCAAAGGGATTTTGGGATTTTGTGGTAGCCCTTTATTTTAAAATAAAGGTGAAAATGTCTTATTTCAAAATTGAAGTATTATATATTTTTTCGCAATTTTTTCGAACCGCGTTTGCAATTATCGGTCGTTTTTTCGCAATTTTGTCGATTTTCGTTCTGACATTTTCCGTTTAAATTACTTTACTGTGCTATTGCTCATTTTGCGCATTTATTGGTTTGGCTTTCGTATACTTGAGAATCGATATTATTCTTTTTTTCTCGTTTTCGTCACCGATTCCAAATATATTTGTTGCCAACCTTTATTGCTAGTGGTTTGGCTTTCGTATATTTGGGAATCGACATATATTTTTTCATTTTCGCCATATCGATTCTTGGTATATCTGTTGCCAACCGTTATAGTCTTTTTTCGGAAATTTAATTTAACCAACGCAAAATGAGCACGCCAAAGCCAACTCTCGCAAGCCTGTCTCCAAGTAAGGAGTTGACGGACTTAAAATCGTTAAGACGTCAAAGAACGGTTGCGAAGAGTAGTATTTTGCGCATTAAAACGGGCCTTCTTGAAAAGACAATGTCTTTAGATCCAATCGAATTGAAATGTGGACTAGATATATTAAATTCACATAGTGAAAAATTAATGAAGTGCCAATCAAAGATTGAAGAAATTGATGAGGACGACATGGTCCGAGGGGAGTTAGAGGACATAATCGTTGAAACGAAGTCCATAATAAAGTCAATTTTAGCAAAAAATAAAAATTCACTTGCCGAAACCTCTTTCGTAGCTTCTCACAGCTCAAGGCTCCCTAAAATGAATTTGCCGAAATTCAAGGGAGAATACTCAGAGTTTAAAAATTTTATGAGTTTGTTTGAGAGCTTGGTTCATAACGATCCAAATATACCAGATATTGAAAAATTTAACCATTTGGTAAATTGTCTATCTGGAAAGGCTTTGGGAACAGTTAAAGCGTTTCAGATGTCGGATGAAAATTATGCGAAAGCGTTGGCAAGTCTCAAAAAAGTTTATGATAATAAATGTTTGATATTTTTCAATACAATATCTAAACTTTTTGAGCTGCCAACAATCCCAAAGCTTTCTGCGCCTTCCCTGCGTTCAATGATTGACGAAGTGTCAGCGGTACAAATAACGAACGCAACAATCATACACATTGTAATGACAAAGGTTGACCCTGCCACCCGATCCAAATGGGAAGAAGCGCTTGACTATGACAAACTGCCACTGTGGAAGGACTGTGAAGCCACCATAAATAGGAGATACCAGCAACTATCAGCGGAAGGAGCATCACACTCTAGGACGAAGCCCATACCCACAAGCAATGTGCATCATGTTAAACAACAACATATGGATAGGACCAAATCGGCGCTGGTTGCTGCAAATACGAGGCAGCCTCTTTGCCAACAGTGCAAATCGAGGGATCACCATTTGACTGCCTGCCCCACCTTCAAGGCGCTTCCGGTGCAGCAGAGGTTCGAGTTCGTGAAATCGGTGCCCCGTTATGCAATCGATCCCATCACTCGCTGTTGCACCAGTATCCAGTGTCCTTCCCCGTTGTACCTCATCCGCAACCATCAACCACACATGCCATGCATACAGCCAGTATGCCGGATCGGGTCATGTTGGCAACAGCAGTAATTCTAGTGAGGACCAGCTGCGGAGATTACCTGCCTGCGAGAGCCTTGCTGGACTCAGGCTCCCAGGTCAACTTTATGACGGAGGACTTGGCACAAAAGTTGCGGATTCGACGTCAGCATAAAACATTAAGTGTAATAGGAATTGGCAATTCCAATACAAAAGTGGGGTCAAAACTAAACGCGTTTGTCAAGTCGCGGTTAAATAATTTTGAATTTTCGGCGTGATTCTGGGTAATGCGGTGCATTTCGGCAAATCATCCAGACCATAACATCAATGTTAATGGCTGGAAAATTCCGCACAGTATTGAATTGGCGGAACCAGAATTCCATAAATCTAAAAAAGTGGATATCCTATTGGGTGCTGAAACATTTTTCGACCTTTTAGCTGTTGGTCAAATTAAAAATGGTCCTAACCAACCAACACTTCAGAAAACCCTTTTAGGATGGATTGTATCTGGCAAATACGTCAGCAATCTAAGTTCTCCTCCCAAATTACATAGCACATTATGCCAAGCTGAAGAAGACTTCACGTCAATAGATTCAGTAGTCCAAAAATTTTGGGCTCTAGAAGAATTACCTTCAGAATCAAATGGCATCAAATTCACACCAGAGCAACAAGGGTGTGAAAATTTTTTCGTAAATACAACTCAAGTATTGCCTTCAGGACGGCTTCAAGTCAGAATGCCTTTTAAAGCTGGCCGTAAGTTACTCGGTCATTCATATGAAACCGCAGTTCGGCGGTTTCAGGCCCTGGAGAGAAGGACATTAAAAGATCCAGAACTTCGCAAAATGTATCTGGACTTTATGAATGAATATAGAGCATTGGGTCACATGAGCCCAACGAACAATAAGATCCCGAGTGAGCCACACTACTTCATTCCGCATCAATACGTTTTAAGGCCCGAGAGCACAACAACCAAATTACGTGTTGTATTTGATGCTTCAAGTCGATCTTCAACTCAAATAGCGTTGAATGAACTTTTGATGGTAGGTCCAACCATCCAAGAAGAGTTATACTCAACTCTTCTTCGTTTTCGCTTACATAAGTATGCACTAACAGCGGACATTACTAAAATGTACCGTCAAATAATTATGCATGAAGAAGACAGAAATTGTCAGCTTATTGTGTGGAGAGAGCATCCTTTTGAGCAAATTCAAATTTTTCGTCTTAACACCGTAACATACGGCACTGCGCCTGCTCCATTTCTCGCAACACGGTGTTTGCAAATGCTCAGTGATGCCAATACAATTAAATACGCACTCGGTTCATTGGCCATCAAAAGAGACTTTTATGTTGATGAACAGGGTCCGAAAAAATTTTGAGTCTCTAGATCTTTTGAGAATTGAGGTAATTAAAATATTAAACTCGGCAGGATTCACCTTAACGAAGTGGTTTTCGAACCACCCTAAATTTTTCGACTGTGATTGCACTGAAAAGTCATTAAGCTTCAATGACAAAAGTTCCACTAAAACGTTAGGAATCCAGTGGTTGCCGAAAGAGGATTTGTTTCGATTTGTTTTAGATGACAATTTTAATAATCTGCGAGCCACTAAACGAAACATATTGTCAGTTTCTGCTCGCCTTTTTGATCTCTTGGATTACTAACCCCACTAGTTACCAAAGCAAAAATCTTATTGCAAGAGCTTTGGATTCAAAAACTAGATTGGGATGAGTCGATTCCATTGCGCCTCGACACTAGCTGGAAGAATTTAAAAGCCAACCTAATGCAGCTTTTAACAATTAGCATTCCTCGTTACGTAAACGTTGAGTCGAGTGCCATCTGCCAAATACATGGCTTCTCCGACGCCTCAATAAGGGCGTACGGATGCTGCATATACATATGAAGCCAAACTGCTAGTGGTATTAAATGCATGCTGTTTACTGCAAAGTCTAGAGTGGCTCCGCTGAAGACCAAATCTCTTCCGCGTCTTGAGCTCTCGGCAGCACATCTTCTTTCGAAATTATGGTCAAGAGTAGCGCCTATGTTGAGTCGACATTTCGAAAATATAACATTTTGGACAGACTCTGAAATCGTTTTACATTGGATTAAAACACATCCATCTTCACTACAAACCTTCGTCGCAAACAGAGTGTCCGAAATCCAAGAGTTGACTGACAAAGTACATTGGCGACATGTGCCAACGAAACAAAATCCTGCGGATCAAGTGTCTCGGGGTTGTAACGTGGACGAATTGAATAATTCAATATGGTTTGGCGGTCCACAGTTCCTCCTAGAAGACCCTGCATTATGGCCAATTTATAACCACTTCCAGCTCTCACCAGAAGACGAAGCATTAGAGAAGAAGAAAACTACATTTACATTAATTTCGACTGCTGAAAAAAATTCAATATTGGACCTCATTGAAAAATTCTCTTCTCATAAAAAATTGCTTCGTGTGGTCGCATATATATTACGATGGATCAGGCGACCACCAAAATCCTCCAGGGGCCAAGATCTGACTTCAGAAGAGCTAAAAATGAGCTTTCTAAAAATTGCACAGGTGGTCCAACATTCAGAATTTTCGGATGTTATTCAAAAATTGCATAAAGGCACCACCCTACCCGCAAACTTGCAAAAACTCAACCCGTTTTTGCATGAATATTCGGATAAGTCGCTGTCGTTCAAATTAATCCGAGTAGGAGGTCGCTTATTAAATGCACCTCTCCCATACGATGCCAAATGTCCGCTTTTATTAAATAAAAGTTCGCACTTCGTTGCAACGTATTTACGGTTCCTGCACATTCGAAATCACCACGCTGGGGCTAAAGCGTTGGTTGCGCTTCTTCGAGAACGCATATGGTTAATTAATGCTCGAGAAGCTTGCAGTAGAACCGTAAGAAACTGTGTACATTGTTTTCATTACAAACCGAAGTTGCAAAACCAAATAATGGGAAATTTGCCAGCCGAAAGACTTCGAACACTACGGCCCTTTCTTATATGTGGCGTAGATTTTTGTGGTCCGATATACACAACTCTAAAAATACGACCACCCGTAAAAACATACATTGCAGTTTTTGTTTGCTTCACTTCAAAAGCAGTACATTTAGAATTAGTTTCGGACCTATCTTCTAATTCATTTATTTTCGCCCTTAAAAGGTTCATTGGACGCCGAGGAATCCCGACGAAGATATTCAGCGACAACGCCACCAATTTCGTCGCCGCCGATCGCAAGCTGCGCGAATTGAAGGAAGCGTTTCTGGCAATGGGTCCAGAACTGAAGAGATTCGCAGCAGACGAAGGGCAAGACGGCAAGGTGCGAGTCGCAGAAGTAGCAACCAAGACGGGCACGATTAAGCGCCCCATCCACAAACTGGCTGTCCTTCCACTGGATATTGAAGGAATCTGATCCTGTCAAGGTGGCCGGTGTTGCGTCAAGCGACAAGATATATATGTACATTTAAACCTGAAATTAAAATTAAGAAAAATGAATTATAAAAAAATTATAAAATATTGAATTATTTAAATTATTGTATACTTACCTTAATTATGCATTCAAACTACTAATCTACTACTTACCTTAATACTTACCATAATATATTACAATATTGAACGAAAAGTTGAAGATAATTATATTTACCCCTTTTAATACATATTTATATTACCACTACTCTAAGCCGTTAGTTTTAAGTTAGGCTTAGCAATTAGATTAAGTAAAATAAAGAACTATTGTATTTGAACCATCGAATCGTACGCACGCGTTTTCATTTTTATCGTGACAGGCAATTAGACTTATTAATTTTATTCGCGCATTCCCAGTGTATATTTTCGCTTCTCAAAAACGCTTGAGAATTTTTCAGCCTCCAAAAGGCGAACCGGAAAAACCGGCCGCTGCTGGAGGTGGCAAACCTGAGGAGCTTAACAATGGAGAAAATCCCAATATTTTCTGCAAACTGGGTAGAAAAATTA
>NW_026038534.1:0-6873 GCF_023373825.1 Bactrocera dorsalis
AAGTGCACATGTGCATTTGTAATCAATTGCCTAAACCTAAGTAAATATGTTTATTATATTTCTTGAGTGCGTGGGTTTTACATATTAATGCATATGTACGTGCCTCATATATGTAAATTAATAACTCCGTCGAGTTCTCCTGGGCAGCTACGGCTAACTGCCCTTGGTCAACTGCCTGTAGTCAACTGCCTCGTTTTCTTTATTACTCTGTCTTAAATACAATATTTTGCTTAAGCCTAGATACAAATATTAATCTTGCATTCTAGGAAGTATATCTACAATCCACTTGAGATAGGACATACTATATGTTACAAGTAGAAAGATTCATCTTACAAAACTATGAATTATATTTTGAGACCATCTAAGGCGGACAGTATTAGCAAGGTACATATAATGCTTAAATACGGACCATATGGGCCGTAAGTGTCATGTTACATATTTATGACAGATAAAGAATATGTTCATGTAATATGAACTGGTGGTATTAACTCCCCCACCTCTAAATTGAAGCGTCCCGATTCAAAGAGGTATAGTGCTTGATCCTTTCCATCATTTGATCTATAGGTTGGGCTTGATCTTGCATTGGAATTTGTTCAATGTTAATTTTAACCTATGTGCTTTTATTCTTTTTGTATTTACAGATTATTAGTATTACTATAAGGCTGACAATTGTTATCAGATTGTAATTTATCATTTTACTTTTTTTTGTCTCATATCTGAGTTCTATTATTTCCTGAATATTTTTAATGTTTTGAAAATGTGTTTCCTCCATACTTAAATTCTTTGTGATTGTAATATTAATAACCTTAACTGGATTTGGTAATAATTTCATTGGGAGAGTCTTACGATGTCTACAGACTAAGTTATCAATTTGAACATTACAATTTTCAAATCATATTAAATAATTAGCGTTAATAGTAAAGTTGTTAGAATTACAGTTGTGACAAATGGTTTTATTTTTTGCATTGACTACGTAAATATGGTTTGTATCCATTTCTATTACTTTTGATTGGTTATTGTACTTATAGTTACAATTCATCTCCTAAATAAATATTCGT
Source organism: Bactrocera dorsalis (assembly GCF_023373825.1). Classification (NCBI taxonomy): domain Eukaryota; kingdom Metazoa; phylum Arthropoda; class Insecta; order Diptera; family Tephritidae; genus Bactrocera; species Bactrocera dorsalis. The sequence continues at coordinate 1,059 of NW_026038534.1, forward strand.
ATTCTTCTAATTCTTTTTTAATGGAAGTCTTTTTATATGTGACATCATTTATTGTATTATTGCCTGAATACATCTCAGCAATTTTTTCTTTTATAATATTGAAATTATTTATTTTTAAAATATTAGTACCACCTTTTTTTTGAGTATATTTTTTTATTTTATTGTCGATATTATCTTCGACTGGCGTCTTAGGATTTTCTTGTCCCAAGTAATATAAATTTTGTAATTAGAATTTAAATGTTTTTTAAATGTATATATATGTATATTTATTATTTATATTTTTTTTCATTAATTTTTGTTTTATTTTGCCGGTATGAACTTCGGGCGGCGTTGTAGGACATTTTCGTTCCACAATATTTTTTTATAATTCTTCTTTTTACTCTGCTGGTACGAATCTTCAGCTGGCGTTTTAGGAACTTTTTGTCCCAAAATAAATTTTTTTTAATAAAATGTTGCCGGTAAAATATTCGGCAGGCGCTTCAAGAGTCTCTGCTCCAAAAGAATGACATTTTTCTTTCCTTTAACTTTATTTTTCGTTTTTTTTATATATACATATATTTGTGAGTTTCATGAAATAGCATATATAGTAATACTCACAATAATATAGTTAAATTTCTTTTTGCCTAAATTTATTGTCATAACTTCCTATTAAAAATATTTAAATGGCATATATATTGTTGCCTGTCTGTATTTAAATATTTGTTTTGATCTTTTCTGGGAAAAGATACTCTTTTATTCTGGAGTTCAGAATCGCAGAACTGAGTTTATATTATAAACCTGAGGGTCCCCTTTGCGGTAGAGAATCGCGGTTTTTAAAAATATTTTATTATTTGGCTGGTCGAGCCTTCATTCAAAAATTTTTAAGATTTAATTTGATATAATTTGTGTATATTTGATATAAAATTTTTTTGTTTTTATTTTTAAACACGGACAGTTGTGAGTGGCATGATTATTATTTTTATAATACTCACAGTAAACAATTTTTTATACTTAATATTAGTGGGTTTATTTCCCATTTAATTAATAAATATACTTACAACTAATTTTATGTTGTTGCTTCTACTGCTGCTTTTGCTGCTGTTGTTACCGTTGTTGTTAATTGCTTAGCGCGTTTCTAATTACTATCGTACGCTTTGAGTAACACACTAGTATTTTTGTATTTCTTTTCTCGTGAGTTCGCAATACTTGTTTGCGTTTTTTTTTTTTTGCTTTGGTCCAACAGGAGTTTACGTGTCTCCTGGCAGGATCGCCAATTAATAACTCCGTCGAATTCTCGTGGTCAACTGCCTGTGGTCAACTGCCTCGTTTTCTTTATTACTCTGTCTTAAATACAATATTTTGCTTAAGCCTAGATACAAATATTAATCTTACATTCTAGGATCTACAATCCACTTGAGATAGGACATATGTTACAAGTGGAAATATTCATTTTACAATCTATGAATTATATTTTGAGACCACCTAAGGCGGACAGTATTAGCAAAGTACATATAATGTTTAAATACGGACCATATGGGTCATATGTGTCATGTTACATATTTATGATAGATAAAGAATATGTTCATGTAATATGAACTGGTGGTATTAACTTGTATGTGTGTTGCATAAATGTATATATTTTTACTAGCTGACCCGGCGAACTTCGCCCCGCCCAATTTTTATTTTTTTTGGAAGTCATAGACTCGTATAACCAGAGAACGTATATTTACAGAGAAGGTCCAACAACGGACAAGCGTGTGAACTGTCAAAAGCTAACAAAATGCAATGAGCGTGTTTCACCACAGCTAGCTAAGAAGGAGAAACAGTGGCGCGTGAACAGAGCTGAGCATTCAATGAAAATTATGCTCAGAAATATACATTCTTATTACAGACGTATGTTATTCTTTTGGATATAATTATATACGTTTACATGCAATCATATTAATTGATATGATTATCATTTTGCATATTTTTCTGAATGCATGCAAAACTGATAACATTCTAATAAAATTATGCAATTTTGAAAACTATATGTATTTGTAGTTAATGTGCGAATAAAAGTTATTTATTAAATATTTATAATGTTTGATAATATTATATAATTTCATATAAATATGTATGAATATGGTTGTATATACATACATATGCTATATACATATGTATATGAGATACCCTAAAACACTTAATACTATATATTACAACAATATTATATGTAAATCACATTTCATCATTTAAATTTTCATATGCATCTAGATATTAGCACATAGTTACATACATACAAGTTAATACCACCAGTTCATATTACATGAACATATTGTATTTCTGTTTGGACCGCCTTAGGTGGTCCAAAAATATAACTCATAGATTGTTAGATGAATCTTTCCACTTGAAACATATGTCCTACATATGTCCCATCTCAAGTGGATTGTAGATATACTTCCTAGAATGTAAGATTAATATTTGTATCTAGGCTTAAGCAAAATATTGTATTTAAGAAAAAGATAATAAAGAAAACGGCAGTTGACCACAGGCAGTTGCCCGTAGTTATTCGAAAACCAAACAATTTATTAATTGGCGATCCTGCCAGGAGAATCGTAAAACTCCTGTCGGACCAAAAACAAAACGCAAACAAGTATCGCGAACTCGCGAGAAAAGAAATACAAAAATACTAGTGTGTTACTCGAAACGCACTAAGCAATTAACGGCAAAATAAAAATCACCAAGAGACATAAGAAAAAATCTCAGCGCCACAATTGAAAAAAAAAAATTCGAGTGTTTGCCAACTGCCTATCGAACGCGTCTATAAGGATTACGAGCGAAAAACAAGCTAACGTACGCGTTACAACAATTGAAAAAATAAATAAAATTGAGAAACAAAAAACTACAACAGTTTCACAAATAAAGTGATTTTAAAATGTGAATTGAAAAACCAAAAACTGAAAGTGAAAATTTTTGAAAATTTCAAACAAATAGAAGAAAGTGCGTGGATCTATAAACTATCCACATAAAAACAAATAAATAAAAAAAATTCTGTAAATCAGAAATTTCACCAAAAAACTGATTTCATTTAAACCTCGCACACGGCCGCCAACGACGACCATTGTACAACCAACCGCCAAAATTCGACTTAAAAAGCAACAGCAGCAGCAAAGTCAACAATAGCCGCAACAGTAGTAACAGCAGCAACAGCAGCAATAGCAACAGTAACAACAGCAGCAACATAAAATTAGTTGTAAGTAAGGCTTATACATATGTATTTACTAATTAAATTAAGTATACAAATTGTTTATTGTGAGTATTAATTTGCTTCATGAAACTCACAAATACATATAGTATATAAAAAAGGGCAAACCCGAAAAATAACGATTATAAAACAGAGGCGATAGGAATAAAGAATTTTTAAGAGATCAAGACAATATTATAATTTTTCAAAATGGCAGTGAATAATTTTACTGTAGACGATATAGCTAGATTAATAGCTACACAAACCGCAAACTTAAGAACTGAGATAGCTCAGTTGAGTAATAGAATTAAAATTCTAACAGATGCGTCACACGTAACTGAGTATGAAACCCAAGGAATTAATGATTCCATAACATGTGACGAAAATTTAGACATAATAAAGTCTTTGCCAGAATTTTCCGGTAAATCTTATGTCAGCTGGAGAGAAGCTGCAAAGAATTCGATGAGCCTATATATTGAAGGTAGTAGAAGGTATTTTGGAGCATTAACTATCCTCCGAAATAAGATTGTAGGTAATGCCAATGATATGTTAACTAATCATGGCACAGTTTTGAATTTAGAAGCAATATTTGCAAGATTAGATTTTGCTTACGCCGACAGACGACCAATTCACGTAATTGATCAAGAAATGAGCGTTATGAGACAAGGATCGACATCCTTAATTGATTATTATAATGAAGTTAATCAAAAATTGACATTACTAATAAATAAAACTATAATGACGCACGGCACCAATTCCGATATTACAAAACAATTAAATATCAAGAATCGGGAAACCGCGTTAAGAACTTTTATAACTGGTTTAAATTACCCTCTAAACCAAATATTATTTACATTAACACCTACCGATTTGCCAAATGCTCTTGCTAAAGCACAAGAACTTCATTCAAATCAAATACGATCGCAATTTGCTTTGCAATTTACTAAAAACAATCATGAAATTGGTTCACGAAACCAGCCTCAAGCTAACCGAAGATATTCGAATTTTCAGAATAACTTAAGGTACCCCCAAACAAATAATAATTCATACCAAATGTATGCCAATCACCCAGAACCTATGGAAGTGGATCAATCAATCCAATTAACAAATAAACCCAATAACGTGCAAAGAAACCAACCACATGTGAGGAGTAACAGATATAATTGGCAGACAAATTATCAGCCAACAAATATACCAAAAAGGTCATTTGAAAGTGCACAAATAAGCGCACAACCTCAACCAAAAATTCAACGAATTAATAATATTGGTGAGAACCATTTTTTAAGGGTAAATTCTGATTTGCCGTATGTTATTAAAACCGATAAAAAAAACTGGACAAATCTTTAGAATTCTCATAGATACGGGAGCAACCAGCTCATATATACGGGCCGGAATTTATAATAATAAAAACCTTTTAGTAATTAAGAAGAAGGTTAGAACCATTCATGGTTCGACCATAATAAAATATTTTCATAATATCAATCTGTTTGGTATACAGGAACGTTTTTATGAAATTAACAATTTAGAGAGCGATCTTTTAATCGGAATTAATTTCCTAAATAAAATCGGAGCGAGAATTGATATTCCGAATAGAAAATTGATTTATGGGAATAATAAAACAGAGAAAATAAATTTTCTCAATGATTTAATTATACTAAACCCCTTGGGACAAAAAAGTCCTGAGGCACCCGTCAATAATAATATTAGCAAAAATGATACTAAGGATAGAAAAATTAATGAAGCAAATGCTCACAACATTTTGAAAATAAATAATACGTATAACTATAATAATAATGAAAGGAAAGATATCAACATTCCATTGCTAAGAGAGGATGTTATTAAAATAATAAATAAAGCTCATCAAAACGTAAACATGGATTTACCTTTTAGAACAGATATTAAAGCAGAAATTAGAACTGAGGATGACAAGCCTATAAGACAAGCGTCTTTTCGCGATGATGGCAAAAGCTAAAAATCATAAATTGAACATCTTTCTGATGCTTCTTCACAGAAAGAAGTGACAAAAGTGGCAACATAGGAGTTGTCGATTTATAATATTTGTCTAAAATATTGTTACGAATTTACTCTTGCTAGTTTACTTTGTTAGGTTCGTATCTCTGGATTGACAAATAAAATCAACACTGTTTAATTTAATTCAACAACTCTTTATTTCACAACTCGTCTACACTATAGCAGTTTACTCTTAGCACTGATTGATTACGTTGGCGCTGACACGGCTTATATAGCCACGCACTTCTCGCTGATGCCGACGTGTCCTTCTAGAATATTGCGTCTGGAAATTACCAGAACATAATGCTATACGGCGCCAGACGCAAGCAGACAGTCGCGGCGCCAGACTCAGCAATTGTTTAACTAGACAAGCAGACAGTGCGGCGCCAGATGTCTATTGTTTCGACAAGCAGACAGCCGTGGCGCCAGATGTCTACAACAAGACAAATGCTATTCCATATACCTACAGCTATTGTTCATAATCAGGGATGCTTATAGTAATACAAATACAACTTAATATTACTTTTGTAACACTGCCCTCCACTAAAGCCTAATCGTCCCGATTAGGCACAAATCCTCTTGAACCAAATGGGGCGAGCCTCT
>NW_026038535.1:0-6659 GCF_023373825.1 Bactrocera dorsalis
TAAATTCTAACTTATCTAATTAAATTGTATATATATTTACAGCACACCACTTGGGGTTGTTTTTAACTATACAATACAATACATGTGTGTGTGTGTGTGCTGTCATAGAAGTATAATTTATATTGCTTGGTTTGGGTTGTTTTCAAGTGCACATGTGCATTTCTAATCAATTGCCCAAACCTAAGTAAATATGTATGTTTATTAGATATTTCTTGAGTGCATGCGTGTCACATATTAATGCATGCGTGCCTCATATATTTTTGTATGCTGCATATCAATGCATACATTTTTATGTGTTTATTTTATGTACGTATGATTATGTATATGTGTATGTATGTTCAATATATTTGAACATAGATATCTATTACTAGTGGACTGTATGATTACAATAGCTTATCTTATTTAACATTGAAATATATAAAAAAGACTTAAATGTAATATTGTTGTCCGTGCTTTGGCAGCAACGAACATGTTCAATTTTGAACACACACCTTAATATATGATTGTGAAATTTTTCCAAATACACTGTCGTTATGGCTATATGACAACTCCAATAACCTCAAAACGGTTAATTAACATAAATATGTATAGTTCATATTTTTACGCAACTTGGTATCGATTGTTTAGTGCATATGGACTAAAAAATCGATTCAACACCTTAATACAAGATTGTAAAATTTTTCCTAATGCACTGTCGTTATGGCTATATGACATCTCCAATAACCTCAAAACACCTAATTAGTATAAATTTGTAAAGGTCATATTTTTCTGCAACTTGGTATCGATTTCTTAGTGCATATGTACTACAAAATCGATTCCACACCTTAATATAAGATTGTGAAATTTTTCCAAATTCACTGTCATTATGGTTTTGTGGCAACTCCAATAACTTCAAAAGGGTTAATTAGCATAAATATGTATAGTTCATATTTTTACGCATCTTGGTATAGATTGCTTAGTGCATCTGTACTAAAAAATCGATTCTAAACCTTAATATAAGATTGTGAAATTTTTCCAAATTCACTGTCGTTATGGCTATATGACAACTCCAATAACCTCAAAACGGCTTATTAGCATAAATATGTATAGTTCATATTTCTACGCAACTTGGTATCGATTGCTTAGTGCATATGTACTTAAAAAATCGATTCTACACCTTAATATAAGATTGTGAAATTTTTCCAAATACACTGTCGTTACGGCTATATGATAACTCCAATAACCTTAAAACGGCTAATTTGCATATATATGTATAGTTCATATCTTTACGCATCTTGACATAGATTGCTTGGTGCATCTGTACTAAAAAATCGATTCTACACCTTAATATAAGATTGTGAAATTTTTCCAAATACGCTGTCGTTATGGCTATATGATAACTCCAATAACCTCAAAACAGCTAATTAGTATAAATATGTAAAGTTCATATTTTTACGCAACTTGGTATAGATTACTTAGTGCATATGTACTTAAAAAATCGATTCTACACCTTAATATAAGATTGTCAAATATTTCCAAATACACTGTCGTTATGGCTATATGACAACTCCAATAACCTCAAAACGGTTAATTAGCATAAATATGTAGAGTTTATATTTTTACGAAACTGGGTATCGATTGCTTAGTGCATATGTACTACAAAATCGATTCTACGCCTTAATATAAGATTGTGAAATTTTTTCAAATTCACTGTCGTTATGGCTATATGAAAACTCCAATAACCTCAAAACACCTAATTAGCATAAATATGTATAGTTCATATTTTTACGCAACTTGGTATCGGTTACTTAGTGCATATGTACTAAAAAATGGATTCTACGCCTTAATATAAGATTGTGAAATTTTTCCAAATACACTGTCGTTACGGCTATATGACAACTCCAATAACCTCAAAACAGCTAATTAGCATAAATATGTACAGTTCATATTTTTACGCAACTTGGTATAGATTGCTTAGTGCATGTGTACTAAAATATCGATTCTACACCTTAATATAAGATTGTGAAATTTTTCCAAATACACTGTCGTTATGGCTATATGACATCTCCAATAACCTCAAAACGGTTAATTAGCATAAATATGTATAGTTCATATTTTTACGAAACTTGGTATAGATTGCTTAGTGCATATGTACTAAAAAATCGATTCTACACCTTAATATAAGATTGTGAAATTTTTCCAAATACACTGTCGTTACGGCTATATGATAACTCCAAAAACCTTAAAACAGCTAATTAGCATAAATATGTACAGTTCATATTTTTACGCAACTTGGTATCGAGTGCTTAGTGCATATGTACTAAAAAATCGATTCCACACCTTAATATAAGATTGTGAAATTTTTCCAAATACACTATCGTTACGGCTATATGACATCTCCAATAACCTCAAAACGGTTAATTAGCATAAATATGTATAGTTCATATTTTTACGCAACTTGGTATAGATTGCTTAGTGCATATGTACTAAAAAATCGATTCCACACCTTAATATAAGATTGTGAAATTTTTCCAAATACACTGTCGTTATGGCTATATGACAACTCCAATAACCTCAAAACAGCTAATTAGCATAAATAAGTACAGTTCATATTTTTACGCAACTTGGTATCGAGTGCTTAGTGCATATGTACTAAAAAATCGATTCCACACCTTAATATAAGATTGTGAAATTTTTCCAAATACACTGTCGTTATGGCTATATGACAACTCCAATAACCTCAAAACGGTTAATTAACATAAATATGTATAGTTCATATTTTTACGCAACTTGGTATCGATTGTTTAGTGCATATGGACTAAAAAATCGATTCTACACCTTAATATAAGATTGTGAAATTTTTCCTAATGCACTGTCGTTATGGCTATATGACATCTCCAATAACCTCAAAACACCTAATTAGCATAAATATGTATAGTTCATATTTTTACGCAACTTGGTATGGATTGCTTAGTGCGTATGTACTAAAAAATCGATTCTACACCTTAATATAAGATTGTGAAATTTTTCCAAATACACTGTCGTTATGGCTATATGACAACTCCAATAACCTCAAAACAGCTAATTAGCATAAATATGTATAGTTCATATTTTTACGCAACTTGGTATCGAGTGCTTAATGTATATGTACTAAAAAATCGATTCTACACCTTAATATAAGATTGTGAAATTTTTCCAAATACACTGTCGTTACGGCTATATGACAACTCCAATAACCTCAAAACGGTTAATTAGCATAAATATGTATAGTTCATATTTTTACGCAACTTGGTATCGATTGCTTAGTGCATATGTACTAAAAAATCGATTCTACACCTTAATATAAGATTGTGAAATTTTTCCAAATACACTGTCGTTATGGCTATATGACAACTCCAATAACCTCAAAACGGTTAATTAGCATAAATATGTATAGTTCATATTTTTACGCAACTTGGTATCGATTGCTTAGTGCATGTGTACTAAAAAATCGATTCTACACCTTAATATAAGATTGTGAAATTTTTCCAAATACACTGTCGTTATGGCTATATGACAACTCCAATAACCTCAAAACAGCTAATTAGCATAAATATGTATAGTTCATACTTTTACGCAACTTGGTATCGATTGCTTAGTGCATATGTACTTAAAAATCGATTCTACGCCTTAATATAAGATTGTGAAATTTATCCAAATACACTGTTGTTATGGCTATATGACAACTCCAATAACCTCAAAACGGTTAATTAGCATAAATATGTATAGTTCATATTTTTACGCAACTTGGTATCGATTGCTTAGTGCATATGTACTAAAAAATCGATTCTACACCTTAATATAAGATTGTGAAATTTTTCCAAATACACTGTCGTTATGGCTATATGACAACTCCAATAACCTCAAAACGGTTAATTAGCATAAATATGTATAGTTCATATTTTTACGCAACTTGGTATCGATTGCGTAGTGCATATGTACTAAAAAATCGATTCTACACCTTAATATAAGATTGTGAAATTTTTCCAAATACACTGTCGTTATGGCTATATGACAACTCCAATAACCTCAAAACGGTTAATTAGCATAAATATGTATAGTTCATATTTTTACGCAACTTGGTATAGATTGCTTAGTGCATATGTACTAAAAAATCGATTCTACACCTTAATATAAGATTGTGAAATTTTTCCAAATACACTGTCGTTACGGCTATATGACATCTCCAATAACCTCAAAACGGTTAATTAGCATAAATATGTATAGTTCATATTTTGACGCAACTTGGTATCGATTGCTTAGTGCATATGTACTACAAAATCGATTCTAATTTAATTCTTAATATAAGATTGTGAAATTTTTCCAAATACACTGTCGTTATGGCTATATGACAACTCCAAAAACCTTAAAACGGCTAATTAGCATAAATATGTATAGTTCATATTTTTACGCAACTTGGTATCGATTGCTTAGTGCATATGTACTAAAAGATCGATTCTACACCTTAATATAAGATTGTGAAATTTTTCCAAATACACTGTCGTTACGGCTATATGACATCTCCAAAAACCTCAAAACAGCTAATTAGCATAAATATTTACAGTTCATATTTTTACGCAACTTTGTATCGAGTGCTTAGTGCATATGTACTAAAAAATCGATTCTACACCTTAATATAAGATTGTGAAATTTTTCCAAATACACTGTCGTTATGGCTATATGACAACTCCAATAACCTCAAAACGGTTAATTAGCATAAATATGTATAGTTCATATTTTTACGCAACTTGGTACCGATTGCTTAATGCATATGTACTAAAAAATGGATTCTACAACTTAATATAAGATTGTGAAATTTTTCCAAATACACTGTCGTTATGGCTATATGGCAACTCCAATAACCTTCAAACAGCTAATTAGCATAAATATGTATAGTTCATATTTTTACGCAACTGGGTATCGGTTACTAAGTGCATGTGTACTAAAAGATCGATTCTACACCTTAATATAAGATTGTGAATTTTTTCCAAATACACTGTCGTTATGGCTATATGACATCTCCAATAACCTCAAAACGGTTAATTAGCATAAATATGTATAGTTCATATTTTTACGCAACTTGGTATAGATTGCTTAGTGCATATGTACTAAAAAATCGATTCTACACCTTAATATAAGATTGTGAAATTTTTCCAAATACACTGTCGTTATGGCTATGTGACAACTCCAATAACCCCAAAACGGTTAATTAACATAAATATGTATAGTTCATATTTTTACGCAACTTGGTATCGATTGCTTAGTGCATATGTACTAAAAAATCGATTCTACACCTTAATATAAGATTGTGAAATTTTTCCAAATACACTGTCGTTATGGCTATATGACAACTCCAATAACCTCAAAACAGCTAATTAGCATATATATGTATAGTTCATATTTTTACGCAACTTGGTATCGATTGCTTAGTGCATATGAACTGAAAAATCGATTCTACACCTTAATATAAGATTGTGAAATTTTTCCAAATACACTGTCGTTATGGCTATATGACAACTCCAATAACCTCAAAACGGTTAATTAGCATAAATATATATAGTTCATATTTTTACGCAACTTGGTATCGATTGCTTAGTGCATATGTACTAAAAAAGCGATTCCACACCTAAATATAAGATTGTGAAATTTTTCCAAATACACTGTCGTTATGGCTATATGACAACTCTAATAACCTCAAAACACCTAATTAGCATAAATATGTATAGTTAATATTTTTACGCAACTTGGTATCGATTGCTAAGTGCATATGTACTAAAAAATCGATTCTACACCTTAATATAAGATTGTGAAATTTTTCCAAATACACTGTCGTTATGGCTATATGACAACTCCAATAACCTCAAAACGGTTAATTAGCATAAATATGTATAGTTCATATTTTTACGCAACTCGGTATAGATTGCTTAGTGCATATGTACTAAAAAATCGATTCTACACCTTAATATAAGATTGTGAAATTTTTCCAAATACACTGTCGTTATGGCTATATGACAACTCCAATAACCTCAAAACGGTTAATTAGCATAAATATGTATAGTTAATATTTTTACGCAACTTGGTATCGATTGCTTAGTGCATGTGTACTAAAAAATGGATTCTACACCTTAATATAAGATTGTGAAATTTTTCCAAATACACTGTCGTTATGGCTATATGACAACTCCAATAACCTCAAAACAGCTAATTAGCATAAATATGTATAGTTCATATTTTTACGCAACTTGGTATCGATTGCTTAGTGCATATGTACTTAAAAAATCGATTCTACACCTTAATATAAGATTGTGAAATTTTTCCAAATACACTGTCGTTATGGCTATATGACAACTCCAATAACCTCAAAACGGTTAATTAGCATAAATATGTATAGTTCATATTTTTACGCAACTTGGTATCGATTGCTTAGTGCATATGTACTACAAAATCGATTCTACACCTTAATATAAGATTGTGAAATTTTTCCAAATACACTGTCGTTATGGCTATATGACAACTCCAATAACCTCAAAACGGCTAATTAGCATAAATATGTATAGTTCATATTTTTACGCAACTTGGTATCGGTTACTTAGTGCATATGTACTAAAAAATCGATTCTACACCTTAATATAAGATTGTGA
>NW_026038536.1:0-6326 GCF_023373825.1 Bactrocera dorsalis
ATTATTTTGCAAAACCTAAAGGTAGTTTATAACTAGCGATCTTACAGTATTTTTCTTACGGGTTATTTCCTCAAACCCTGCGCCAAAAAATATGCAACAATTCAACTCCCCATAAACGTATTTACTGCAAGCACAATTCTCAGGCGGTGAACACAATGACTGCGACAGCATGGCTGGCATGTACCAAGCCAACACAGCTGTTCATTTTGCATGTACACAATATCGTTGTGGCCACACTAATACCTTTCACTTCAATGAAATTTTAATATTTTGTTCAAAGTGAAATTTTCTTATGCAAAAAATAAGTAAAAATTGGTAAATTTTTTTTTGTTTTAAGTTATCAATTGTTATTACAAATGATATAATAGATAGATATAAAAACTGTAACAAAACTTTATAATTTAAATAGAAATTATAAAATCTAATTAACAATTTAACGACGTAATATGTCTTTATGTAAAATGGCAACTACAACAGGGTTGCAATTTTATTTTTGCGTGACATTGCACGCAAATATACATTGGTTTTGGTCTGACATATTTCACAGCCCTTGCAAATATTTTTCTGCGTGTGTTTGTTGTTGTGCCGTTGTAAATCTGCAATTCTTGCAATAAATACAATAACACAATGTTGTGACGCCTAGTCGTCGCGTCAGTCGTTCGACACATTGACTCTTCGACAAAACGTGAGCTTCGGCCATTGATTTTCGTGACAACGGAGATGCGGAAAGATGCGTGCGGCACTTGTACTTATGCACTTATGAATGTTTGTACATATTTACATATGTAGCTCGTATTTGCTTTGGTAATCATACCGACAAATTTTTTACTTGCACACATAATTATATATAAATGAGTATATGCCCAGCAAAACTTCCGTGACCGAAACTCCAATACATTTACACAATTTATACTTGTCACTAACACTCCCTCACAAATCTTTGAAATGAGTAAGAATTCCACAAGTGATGAAAGAATCTATAAAAAATGTAATGAAAAATCAATTTAAAATACATCTTTTTAGGTTAATATGTACGTATGTAAAAAATTTAGCATATAATATGTTGGACACCAGAAACTTTGATAGCGGTTGCTTGTCTCCCCTACCGTCCCAGTTACACAAAGCCAGGAATTCGTCAGTGTACAGATGCCGCAACACATCACATACACTGTCTTTCATCCTTAAAACACACTGTGTCTGTAATTTGAAGAACATGTTAAAAACATCTGAAAAAGGTGTAAACGTAATAAAGTAAAAATATTTAAGAAACAATATATTGGATTACCATTTCCATCCACAGGCAAATTGTTTACTTGTTGCTTTGAGAAGCTTGCCTCTGTGTTGTAGCAACCAGAAACGTTGAACTTCTTCCGTTTAAATGTCAATTGTTCTGCAATAATAAATGCATAAAAGTAAATTGAAAACTAAAATGACAATTTTACATGCACCTTTTACGGGTGTCGAAGACGTTGTTGGGCATTCCTCCAAATAGGTGTCATCAAAAAGCACTGGTGAATCCATCTGATTAAGAAATAAAAATATGGCAGCATTAAAATTCATTTTAATTTCATTCATTTCTTAACATAATATATATAAAATATCGTCGGGACAATGCAATATTACAGTGAAAAATACTAATTTGAAAATTCATGAAATAGATGATGTAAATCCCTCCACATCAGGATCACAATCAAAATTTACATCTTTTTCACAAAGTTAGATGCACTTAGATTAAAAGCCCTTTTCCCGGCTCACATATGCACTAATTGTATTTTGCTTCATATTGAATTATTATTTTCTATACTCACCCTTTTTCCAAATATAAGTACAATAATAGACACAAGATGTTCACAAATATTATCGAAACACAATTCTAAAAGATTTCAATATTTATTTTCAATAATTTTGCATAAATATGCACAAGCACAAATCTGCACAATTCTTTATCGACGCGTTTGTAACCGAAATTTTTTTTCTTCGAATTCAATTTGTCACAACGAACAAGCAAATGTCAAATTCACGGTATCATGCTGTACGCTTTCACATCCATCGTTTTCAATACGCGGTGCCAGCTAAAAAAATTGTTTGTCTTCTTTTGTTTTATTTTTGCTTAACATCTGTTGAGTGAAGAGCTTATAATATAAAACAATCAAAAGACACAATAGATTGACTTCTTACTCATTTCAAAGATTTGTGAGGGAGTGTTAGTGACAAGTAAAAATTGTGTAAATGTATTGGAGTTTCGGTCACGCAAGTTTTGCTGGGTTCCATTACGTTCTTGTACACGAATGTGCACTTTCATAAGTATATGATCTGTTGGCTTTTTTCCATTTACACATGCCACGTTGTATATGAATAAGTTAGGTTGATTTCGCACTTGCCCATATGCGATGTATCTACATAAGTTTGAAACAAATCAAAGTCAAGGTTATTGTTTTCTGAATATACTTATATGCAAATTTTATTGGTTTATTATTATTTAAAATTAACAATTTAAAGATTTTTTATAAAATGTATAAGCAAGTTTAAAATGTTAAAAAAATTATAATGCAGAATTACGAAATTGTCCATTTGAAATGGAAATTTCTCACACGACTTAATATATAAAAAAGTCATTGAATTTCATTTGCTTTTTTAAAAACAAATGTTGCACTTAAACAAGATGGAAACAACATTTGTGTTTAAAAAAGTTAAGCTCAGTTGCAAAGCTAAAAAAGGAGAAAATAAGAAGAAAAAAGTACCTGAAAATACAACAAGATAAACCTGAAAATAGAAGAAAAAGCTGAAAATAAAAAACCTGTAAATAGAATAAAATGCTAAATATTAAAAAAAGTAAATATGTATTTTCAATGAATTCATTACTCACCCAAAAGTAAGATGTTCTTAAATCAAACGGTCTTGACTTGCAACTTACTTTAGTTTATTTAGGTTAGCATCGCGCTTCCGATGTCGTTCATTATTAATTTCTTCTTTTACTAACCATTTCGAGTTTTTGAATAACAGTACCGTTACCAAGTATTCTAACAACTTAAATTTATGAGTAAAATACTCATCGGTTGGGTCAAACCACTCAGAAAAAACATTTTCCGTTTTTTCTTTAATTGCGGACAACATCAGACTACGAAAATTTGAGCAATAAGCATATTTGTTGAAAAGGTTGACGTACCACATCATCTGCAGTCGACACACTTCGATGACCCTATCACTTGGATCGACTAGCCTTAAGTCCGCGTCATCCTTATAATTTTTCGCTTTGATTAGGGCCTCCGAATAAAGCGATAAATCAATTTGTGTCTTCGTCATTGCTTTGGTGCATTTTTTGCAATGGATCTGACACAGAATTTTTTGATAAATACCATAGCTAGTGTAATACCGCTTGATCTGGACGTCAGCTTTGTCGTCCTCTTCAAGAAAATTTTCGTCTGGAATAGTGAAAGATTCCAGGTCGAGTTGCTCAGATTCGTGTTCGTCTCCCTGTATTTCGAGATGACGATCTTCGATCGATCTTTTCCAACGCGTCTTGATTCAGTTTCCCAAGGAATATAAAACTTAATTCCTTTTGTTCCCTGAATAATTCTTGGCTCAACTGAATCATTCCAACAATTGTGGAACAGAACCCACCTATACACCTACTGTGAGCCATGTTCGGAAGTTTTAATGATTTCAAATACTTAATGTAATCAAAGAGGCGTTGGACCTTCCCGGAGTCGTTTTTCAATAGCGCATACTTTAAGGGATTTTTTGAAACAAAATTTTTGCAGTCTAGATCATCGAATAAATCATTCATATTTTTAACAAATAACTGCGTAGGCTTTGCACATTTTAATATATATTCGTCGGAGCCGAATAAATTTTGGCTATCGGCCATTTCTATGCCAGCCGCAACCGAATTGCTCAGAACTTGGGTTGCACGTTTTACGGACATTTTTTCAAAAACGCTAGGATATACGTGGGCCTCTGTGAGTTTTGGACATATCTTGAAACATGTATTGTCCTGATCTATGGAGTAAAGTTTTTCTCTAACTTTAAAGCTGGCTATTCCATCTGGAGTTGAAATATCATATTTCATAAATGTGTTTCGGACGGACTTAATTAGATGGCAATAGCCATATAAACAATATATCTTGGAACCTTCGTGCAAATAAAAGGGGTCTTCTTCAGAAATATTGAAATAATTCATAACTGAAATATTATCGGGCCCTTGATCACAGACTAAAGCTTTTACGTTTAGACCAATTGACTTTAGTGCTGTGATGTTCTTATTTAACATTTCTTCTAATTTGAATGTAGAAAGTCCATTTTTGGAAATATAATAAGAAAACACAAATTTCCAGTTGGAACTCAACCCTTTTTCCATGAAAAAACAACACTTACTACCTAATTTCATTTCACGATGGCCTTCCCCATAATCCACAAACACATCAATAACATCCCTAACTCTATTGTATGTTAGGTCGGTATTAATTGATATTTCATCAAATAACAGAACGCAATTTCGTTCTAAAACGGACATTTTTTTTTGAAATTTTCTCTAAATTTCCCAAGACATTGGCATCGAACCCAGGGACAACATACTTTATGGGGCGCCATCGCAAAAGAGAGCTCTTGCTTGGTAAAGCAAATCGTCACGCATAAAATCATAGGATTTATTGGACATGTACTTAATGTTTTGTGCCAATGCCCTTTCATCGTCACTGAAAATAGTGCGCTTGGTGACGATCATCCTGGCGAATGTTACAGCATCTTTGCTTGAATTTACATCCGCAATTATTGCACATTTACTAAGGTCTTGATACCTTTTTTCCAAGTCTTTAATAATACCCTCTAACTTCTTAATCTTCTTATTCAATTTAAGCGCATTACCTTGATAGTAACGTGCCGATCGAGCAAATCGTTCACGACTATCTAATGCATAGCCTACGTCGTCATTTTCAGGACGACCATAAGATTTAGAAACGGGCGGGCACACCCAAATAGACTCAGCACTAGATGAGCTACGACTTAGTGCTGAACCTAATCTGAAACAGAGAAAAGTCCCAGGCAATAGTTTGAACTTGGTAATATACTGCGAATCGAAATGGTTTCTGCAAATAAAAAGACTATCGGAAGGCGACACAACTAAGTTGCAAGCCTTTGCCTAACTTTCTCGAACATCTTCCTCTTTAGGAAATTTGTAGAGCGTTTTCTGCCTGTTAACGCAATTCGAAATGCAGCATCTTCGAACCGGCAATTGAGTCGTCCACAAATGCTTAGGGGGTTCGTCGTATCCTATTTATGTACAAAAAAATGTTTAAGGAAATTCCAATATGTACTATATGTACTATCTCGTTGCAGCTAAGATTCGCACCCGCCTCTGTGCAGCAAAAAACGCACGCCAACAAACACAAGGACGGTTCGACGTCGAAAAGCTGCAATCACAACAGACAGCCGAACGATTCTCTACTCGGCTTGCACTCCTGCTCTCTGAGAGCACTCGTCAACAACTCGGTATAAGGGAACTGTGGGACGGCATTTCAAACTCCTTACGTACAGCTGCAACCGAAACCATTGGTTTTCGGAAAGTGCAAAGGAACAGCTAGTACGACCAGAGCAGAGAACTTAAAAGTAGAGAGAAGGTGCAGGTTCGACTGCGAACATTTGTTAGATTTTTATTAGGGAATTTGCCGGATTCGTTAACATTGCGAGTCTGATTTCGCCCCGCAATTTTAACATTTTTTACCATTCTCTCACATATTCTAACCGAGAGTATGAAGAGACAGAAATATATGTATTTACGGCATATGATAACAAGGCATATATGCCGAAGCATAGAATATAAAGAGACAGAAATACACTCCCAACGAAGAATTTCGTTTTGCTTTTCGTTTATATTTTTTATGTCTCACACAGAGAACGTAAACAAATTTTTTTATGTCTCACATGATCACAAGGCATATACATATGCCGAAGCGGAAAATATGAAGAGACTCGCAAGGAAGAATTTCGTTTTGCTTGTTTATATTTTGTTTCATTTTGACACCGAAAAATGTGTACAAAATACATGATGTTCTCTGTCTCACATACACAAGAATATGAAGAGACATAAATATATGTATGCATGAATATGACTATGAAGACATATGTAAACATATGCATGCATTGAATATGAATATGAAGACATAAACATATGCCTGCTGCTCCTTATGATCTCCCAACTTTGTGATATTTTCATGCTTCAATTTTTCAACTTAGGAATCGCAATCGCAATATGAATGCATGCATAGTAATATTTATTTAGTCAATTTGGACTTCCATATTTAATAATTTTCTTTGATTTTTACATAATA
>NW_026038537.1:0-6252 GCF_023373825.1 Bactrocera dorsalis
TCCTTTTGGTAGAACTTAATAGCAACGATTCAATAGTATTCCTGATTTAAAAAAATATTGCTTCAACTGCTTAGAGGTTGGTCAAAATTTAAAGGAAAAAGAAACCTATTATTTTTGTACAAAATGTGCTACAAGTTTGTATTTGGTTAGATTGATCCGTTTTAGGAGAAATATGCAAGGTTTTGTTAAAGAACTTATTACCATTGGAAACTTTCGTCACTTTTGCAAAAGCCTGGGATAATCGATTTGCCAAACTTCTCTAGAGATGAATTTTTAATCAGCAAATCCATACGCCATGGACAGGAGCATATATCACTTGGTGCCAGGTGCGACCTATAAGAAACGTGCATAAGAAGCACCCAACAAAGCTCCGGGAGCTTCTGCTAACTCAATATTGTCGTCCAGCGTTGACCTGATGTAACACAATTCCTTAGCCAAATCTTGGACGATTTCTTACTTCAGACGGTCTAATTGTTGACATACGAATATGAATTAAGAGTTTGCTTCCTTCAATCCCACAAAACACATAGCAAAACCGTCCCAATCGTCAATCCTAGCTGGGCCACCGTTAGCATCGCCCCACCGCCATTCGACCACAATCGTTTTCGTTTAAAGTTGGCTTGAGTGACATACTTTTCATCATCAGTAACCATACGTTTCAGAAATGGATCGATTTTGTTCCGATTTAGCTGCGGTATACAGAACGGCACAAGATGTTTTTTTGTGTTAACCCCCGTGAGACTTATTGTGACACTCATAAATCGTGCTTCTTAGTTATTTAATCGTTCCAAACGATTTTTGGTACAATGTTTAGCAACCGAGCAATCGAAAGAGGGCTTATTGCTTGACTCGAGGATTTCCTTTATGTTCTGTATATTTTCGATAATTGAACTTCCATTGTGGTGCATCTTTAACATCAAAATTACGGTGTTCTAACAATATCAAAACAATAAACTTCGTTCACATTTTCTACAGCCTGGCTTAAGATTACGGAGTTATCGAAGAAAACCTTTATAATATGAGGTATTTTCTGTTTGCTGATGTCAAGCTTTGACAATACTAAGTTAGGCAATCACAAAACTGTCTGCGAAGGTTTTTTAGTACAAGTCTGATCTTTCTAACGTAATAAAGCGAAACCGATCTCACTTATACAACGCGAGATACAGAATACTAAAGCCACGTTTTGAAAAAAAAGGATTCCGTATTATTAGATCGTATGCAACATATTTTGTCTCCTTTTTCTCGATAGAATTTTCTTTGGCCGAATTGGGTTTACTTTTTCGCAATTCAGTTCGCTGACTGAAGCCACTGTTTCGACTGCTCCTTGACCTCTAGTGTGGTCCATGGTTACGATGCTCCGTAGAAACTGTTTAAGTTAGCACTTAGACATCGTCAAACGTTGATGTAAAGTGGTTTCAAAGTTGCGTTGGTTCTCTAAAATGATCCGAGTGCTGACAATTTTGTTCTGACCAATATTTAAATGAGTATAAGACCTAGGTGAGCCATTGATATGCCTACTATATCTGCTATTGTACCAGGAAGTGGTTCTTCAAACCCCGAAATGAGATTACTTTGAACTTTTAAACCAATTTTCCACTGTCATCATTGACAAAGAAGAATAACTGTATACCGAAATCCAAAGAGCTTAAGTTAAATTATTTTTTCCGAGTGTTCAGTGAGGAACACCGAAATTGAAACCATTTCGAATAGAAATTTGAATGACACTCATCTAACACTAACAACTATAATCATCTATTTTATGATCGATTCTGTTTTGATTAAGAAGCGGCGCAAAGCAGTTCATCATTAATTTTATGAGCGAACGCATTTAAATTCAATTTTGCGATCATTTCGACAGCAAGAACACACAAATTTTATAACCGATACGTATTTAACGAAAATCAAAGTTTTTGATGAGGGATTAGACATTGTTTGACAACAAAGAGACAGACATAAGGAAGACGACAACACAATGGGCAGACGACTAAAGTGCACCATAAAAGTGTGATGGCACTCAATACAGGTAGCAACTCAGCAGTTTAGGAGTGATTGGCATTGAGAAAACAAAAGAAAATCACAGCGACTTTTACGCTCGAAAGTATGCAACAAAATTCGTTTAGTTTATTATGTGTGAAGTTTACAAATGTATGTATATGAATTGAACTAAAGTGTAGCGGAAATAAAGCGGCAATTAATTAAGTTAAATTTAGATGAAAAAGAGTGCAAAACTAAAGATTGCGGTTTGACAAATGCCGAGGGTGCAGCAGGTCAGCAGCGCTTTAACGACCGATGCGATTTGATACGCGATCAGTGCATATTGTTGTTGCAGCAAAACAACTAAACACTTTTGTGATTGTTTGTGTTGTTGCAGATGCTTTTAAGCTAATATCTATTGGCGAGCAGCATAATGCGATCAGCGCTCGCCTTTTGACGCGAAAATTGTCAACCGAACTGCGTGCGCCGGCGATCGACATTAGCGCCGCCGCCTTTGATCACCCACTTCGAAGCGCAAATTTGCAAATTTGCATTGATTTTGCGAATTTTGTAGTGCGAAAAGCGTAACAATTCGCATATAAAACGATATTGCAAGGCAGACAGGTCAAGCAGTGCAATCGTAAGCCTCTTAGGGGATCAACACATTCAGTGCAGTGAAGTGTAGTGTGTGATTTTGAGTGAAAATCAAAATATTATCAAACACATAAAGTTATATCTCTAATATCGAGAAAGGACTAATTCTAAACAATCAATTTCGTAATGCGTTCTTTTGTATTACTCGCTTGTTTGGCAACAATTGCCGCCGTCAGTGCTGCGCCACAATTCGGTTACGGTTATGGTGCCCAGCCAGCTGCCAGCAGTTTCGTGCCTTCAACACGTGGTGGCGAGAAGTATTTACCGCCCGCCACAACAACACCAGCACCCAGCGTACACAAGCAATTCTACTTGATTTCGGCACCGGAAGACACTGAGGGCGCGGGCAAACCAAAACACCTGGTCATCGGACGTCCACAGAAGAACTATCGTGTCGTCTTCATTAAGGCACCAAACTCTGATAACGACAACCGCAAACTGTCAGCCGAATTCGCACCACAAGAGGAGAAGACCGTCATTTATGTGCTCAGCAAAAAGGATAATGAACTCACCGCCAATGACTTTGCCACACCAGCACCAACGGTGCCCAGCAAACCCGAAGTATTCTTCATCAAGTACAAGACACCCGAGGAAGCTGAGGCAGCACAGAAGGAAATTCAAGGTGAGTTGCATACAACTTGAGGCATATTTAGTATATCGTACAAAAGTATAAATTGCAAAAATGCTAAATAATCACAATTAAAATATTTCCTTCACAGACCAATACGACCAATTGGGCGGCACTAAGGAATTCTCTGATGAAGGTACCGCTCCTGTGGCTTCGGTTATCGGCTCTTTGGACGGTATTGCTCCCGATGGCAGCTACAACTACAGAGCCATTGCTGCCCCACCAGAGGAACTCGGCAGCGCGTCCTCACCACTTAGCCAATACCTGCCCGCTGCGGCGCGTCTGTAAGACAACACTTCAAATGCAGCTGGATTTGTTAGAATTGTTTTGTTGTTATTTGTTAACGTTGCATTGCGTAACACGTGGCATAAAGCCGAAAACTCGTTGATTAATTGTTAATTATAATTCATTGTTACTTTTTATTGTTTTTTATTTACGAAAATTATGCGATTTAATAAAATTTTATTAAAAAAAAATAGTAACGTTTTTTTACTAAAAAATTAAAAAAAAACAATATATACCTTTCAACAATACAAAAGATTCCCTAAAGAACTTGATTCTGAACATTCAGTTTAGTAGATACATACATATGTATATGCTACATCTGTACAGTTATTGCCTTAGAAAATAACCCAAGCCAAATTTCGTGAAGATATCTTGTCAAATGAAATAGTTTTCCAGACAAACACATGCATTTGATTGTTCAGATTGTATGCCAGCTACATGCTATAGTTGACTGATATCGATCGCTCCGAAAAATGAGCGACTTCTTGGTGAGAAAAGTACGGCACGTCAAATTTCAGATCGATGTCACAAAATTTGAGGGACTAGTTCATATATATGAATACAGACGAAGGGATAGACGGACATGGCTAAATTGATTCATTTGTCTTTACATTTATTGGTTTAAATGGCCTCTGACGTTACAAACATAGTGGCAAACTTAATATACCCTGTTCATGGTATAAAAAAGAAGGCAAAGTTAGGGGTAACCGAAGATATTCATATGAAGTATTTTTTAGGGATAAAAGTCAAGAGTATTTTCATCCATATTTCAGATTCATATTTTAAAGAAATCTACTTAATATTTCAATTATCACATATGCTCAACACCCCCGAATAAACTTTCACGTGATTTTGTGAAGATGGCTCACACATTAATCGACATTTTCGGCATAAACAACCACATGTTCGGCAATAACGAAAACCATTTTATTATTTTAGACATGTGATTTTCAAGGAAGGATGGTGCCATGTGGGTGGATGGAACCTTTGTAGAAATTCACGCAAGTGAGGAAAGTTCTCTGAGCGCCATTTACTTGGGAGTAGGCAGAAAGGGTTCTTATACATATGACTCACGACTTCGAGTTTTAGACCAAGAATCCTCTGGGTAGCCAAAAAAACATTCTTTTGAGACGCAGACAGAAAAAAGGTGTCCTTTAGATTGTCGGCCGAGCTATTCAAACACGGCGGCGAAGAACTGATAAGGAGCATGCATCAGCTTCTTTGTAAAATATGGTCGGACGAAAGCATGCCCAACGATTGGAATTTAAGTGTGCTCTACCCAATCTACAAAAAGGGAGACCCAACAATCTGCGCCAACTACCGTGGGATAAGTCTCCTAAACATCGCGTATAAGGTTCTAGCGAGCGTATTGTATGAGAGATTGAAGCGCACCGTCAACTGATTGGACCTTATCAGTGTGGCTTCAGGCCTGCAAAATCAACAACTGACCATTATGCACCAAATCTGGCAAAAAACCAGTAAAAAGACAATGAACACACACCAACTCTTTATCGATTTAAAAACTGCTTTTGACAGCACGAAAAGGAGGTGCCTTTATGCCGCAATGTCTGAATTTAGTATACCCGCAAAACGAATACAGTTGTGCAAACTGACGTTGAGCAATACCAAAAACAGAATATTATCTCTTGACAACAGTTGCCACTTCGGACTGAATAAGCAATTGACGAACAAAGACCAAATTTTGAAAATTTTTAATGGAAGTTGGTCGAGTCGTTGGGAGCATATAAAATCGAATTTTTCAAAATTCTAGAGTAGAATACTCCCTTAATGGACAATGAAATAGACAATTAAATAGTCCATTAAGGGGTATTCTACTCTAGAATTTTGAAAAATTCGATTTTTTTTTTTTCGTATATTTAAAGTTTAGACCCTTAGAGGATGGATTTTTTAAAATTAAAATTATTTTAAGAGCTACAGTTACTTTAGTGACGCAGTACCTAGCCCGGTAGGAAGGTAGACTCACTTTTTTAAACGCGTTTTTCTCGAAACAACTTTTTTCCACACGGTACCGGTATTATCTCAGGTTCTATACAACCGATTTACTTGAAATTTTGTGTGAACCTTCTCTATATAATCCTTTGTCTTTATATAATCCTTAAACCTTTGTTTTTAATATTTAAAAAAAAAATCAGGAATTTCAAATAAAAGCGTAAAAAATGATTTTTATTTTCAGGCAGTCGCCATTTTTCAAAAAAAAAATTTTTCGTGTTCCCTGATGTAGGGACTAAAACAGCATCCTTACTGATTAAGAATTTCTTTTGATTTTTTTTTTCAAACCACCAGGAGAGTCAGGATCAATGTCACCAGGATGCGCCATTTTTTTTTACACCTGTCTCTCCCCCTTTATTTATTTTAGTTTTTAATATTTTTTTGTAAATTTTTTTTTCTGTATTCTTAAGATATCAATAAAAACACCATAAAAATGGATAGTAAAAATATTTTTGGGTTTTTTATTTAATTAAATTCAAAAAACTGAACAAAATTTGATTTCTAGAGAATGCCCCTTAAACTGGCTTCCAATAAGCACTGTTATATAATATACGTTTCAAAGTTTGATGTATATAGATATTTTTACGTTCAATTTATTGTTATATGGGGAATGAAAGTAGTAATTTCACCTATTGTCACAGAGGCTGAGGACTTACAGAAAGCTGGTTTAAAAAAAAATATGGTTGATATAACTTAAGAGG
>NW_026038538.1:0-6000 GCF_023373825.1 Bactrocera dorsalis
TGTAACGAAATGAATTCTATTTACCCCTTTTTTGTAAATACATACTTACGCGTCCCGTTAGTTTAAGCCGTTAGGTTAAGGTTTAGGCTAAGTCATAAAATTCCTGGAATAAAGAATTCAATTGTGTAAGAAGAACCTTCGCGAGCGGTCGCTATTTTATTTAATCGGCACAGGCAATTTCGTTTTATTTTAGTTCACGCATTCCCAAATAATTAACTCATCTCAAAAAAGCTTGAGATTTTTCATGGCGCCCGAGCAGGGACAATAGTGCGTGATAAAAGTTAAAAAAAAAAGGTTTAAAGTTTAATAACTAACATTTTTAAAACAATTTTCGTGAATATCATATATCCGTATACATATACAATTTTCGGTTTCAATTGCTTGCATTTAATTGCCTGTGCGCGCGCGTTTCGTTTCGCGATTGTCGGTTGTCGGTTGTCGTCGGCTAAATAAAAGTGAAAAACATACAAACGTAACTTAAAATAAAAAGTGTTCCAAACATGCTTAAATTTACAAATTATTACTGTGAAAGTAAAAAGATTCACAGAGTGTATAAAAAATAACATACATATGAACGTACATGTACATAAGTAGTGATAGTGGGATAAAAAGAATATCCAGCATATGTATGAACATTTAAAAATTTAAAAAGAAAGAAATAAGTGAAGTGGAGTGCGGAAACTTCCATTCGGCAAATGCACAGATTTGTACATATGTACATATATCAATACTTACCGGTACATACACGCAAAATATATGCACATACACATAAGTATGTATAACTAAGTGCGAAAGAATTTTCGAAATAAGTGCGGTAAAGAAACCACGTATGTAAAGGGTGATTTTTTTGAGGTTAGGATTTTCATGCATTAGTATTTGACAGATCACGTGGGATTTCAGACATGGTGTCAAAGAGAAAGATGCTCAGTATGCTTTGACATTTCATCATGAATAGACTTACTAACGAGCAACGCTTGCAAATCATTGAATTTTATTACCAAAATCAGTGTTCGGTTCGAAATGTGTTTCGCGCTTTACGTCCGATTTATGGTCTACATAATCGACCAAGTGAGCAAACAATTAATGCGATTGTGACCAAGTTTCGCACTCAGTTTACTTTATTGGACATTAAACCAACCACACGAATGCGTACAGTGCGTACAGAAGAGAATATTGCGTCTGTTTCTGAGAGTGTGGCTGAAGACCGTGAAATGTCGATTCGTCGCCGTTCGCAGCAATTGGGTTTGTGTTATTCGACCACATGGAAGATTTTACGCAAAGATCTTGGTGTAAAACCGTATAAAATACAGCTCGTGCAAGAACTGAAGCCGAACGATCTGCCACAACGTCGAATTTTCAGTGAATGGGCCCTAGAAAAGTTGGCAGAAAATCCGCTTTTTTATCGACAAATTTTGTTCAGCGATGAGGCTCATTTCTGGTTGAATGGCTACGTAAATAAGCAAAATTGCCGCATTTGGGGTGAAGAGCAACCAGAAGCCGTTCAAGAACTGCCCATGCATCCCGAAAAATGCACTGTTTGGTGTGGTTTGTACGCTGGTGGAATCATTGGACCGTATTTTTTCAAAGATGCTGTTGGACGCAACGTTACGGTGAATGGCGATCGCTATCGTTCGATGCTAACAAACTTTTTGTTGCCAAAAATGGAAGAACTGAACTTGGTTGACATGTGGTTTCAACAAGATGGCGCTACATGCCACACAGCTCGCGATTCTATGGCCATTTTGAGGGAAAACTTCGGACAACAATTCATCTCAAGAAATGGACCCGTAAGTTGGCCACCAAGATCATGCGATTTAACGCCTTTAGACTATTTTTTGTGGGGCTACGTCAAGTCTAAAGTCTACAGAAATAAGCCAGCAACTATTCCAGCTTTGGAAGACAACATTTCCGAATAAATTCGGGCTATTCCGGCCGAAATGCTCGAAAAAGTTGCCCAAAATTGGACTTTCCGAATGGACCACCTAAGACGCAGCCGCGGTCAACATTTAAATGAAATTATCTTCAAAAAGTAAATGTCATGAACCAATCTAACGTTTCAAATAAAGAACCGATGAGATTTTGCAAATTTTATGCGTTTTTTTTTTTTTAAAAGTTATCAAGCTCTTAAAAAATCACCCTTTAGAGTAACTTCTAATTCATTTTTACTTTTGGAAAGACCATTAGCATTACACAGCATTATTCTCAAAGAGTTACTGTTCATAAATAAATTGTAGATGGTACTCAAGACCGTTAAGCCGCTGATTAAAGGACTTAAATGGTTTCTCGTGCTCATTTAGTTTATCCAAGCTATGGGATAATGGTCTGTAAGATGACGACTATACCTTTCCCGGGCTTACTACCATACTATTCATAATGATGATCTGCGACCTTTTCCATGAATTTGCATACCGAAACTGAATAAAAGACAAGGAGAGCACTGCTACAGCAATTTTCTCCATTAACATGTTTGAAGTAATTTTATTCTCTCTCGACGACCTTTTGGATTCAGCACTTTTATGATTTTTAAATTCCAAAAGTTGAGTGGACCTATATTGACAGCTTAAAGTCGGTTTTGGGGAGTTAGGTTGAAATACCTTTTTCAGGTGGTTCGCAAAACGAATTGCTTTTTCTTCAATCAATGTTTGACAGGCAATGAAAAATTCTTAAAACTTTTAACAAATTCCCTCATCAATTTACTATTTCAGCTTATCTCTCTCTTTAGATTTTTAAATTTTGCTGGTCTAAAATAGATAAAAGATATCTTAGTATGTTAATATTTCAGTAGCTGCACATTGTTACAGAACCTTTTACAACGATTTGGTACAAACAGCTAACACATTCTCTTCTAAAAGCTGGTCTGCGGCGACTAATAGAAGTTTTCAACACCCTCTTTCATGACCAAAGTGATGATTTAATGGTTGAAGTTCAGAACACCATGAAGTAATGGAAGGAACATAGTGTAATATTTGGAAATTACGAATCCTGATATATAATCCTTTGCTCATTGGCAATAGCGAGTACCGCATTCGATGAAACGATGAGCTGTATCAGATATACGGCGATATTGATATAGTCCAGCCAATCAAGTGCACTGGCCACGTCATGTTATCCGGATGTAAGAAACAGCTTTAACTCTAAAGCGTTGTATTAAAATTTCTATTCAGCGATTAAAAAAAACAATTCCATCACTCTTTATACTCTCGAAAAAGTTTGCATAGACAATAAAAGCTTTAATCACTTTAACACTTCATTGATTGAAGACCAATAATCACGCCCCTTTCCCAACATTTACCTTCGAATTTAAGTTACATTAGGTTACAAAGGCTGGCTGTCACGTTTTACATTGATGGAGGTTCAGCTTAATTCGAGCTGAAGTATTCGTCATGGAGGACGTGAAAATCATAAATTATATTATGAAACCTGTCATATAAACAGCTATTCAATTTCCGTTTTATTTGCACTCAGAAGATCAATGACTGCCTTGAAACAACTTTCGACTCTACTCAAGCCGCCTATTGTGACTTTAATTAATTTCAACATCGGTTAATTGCTTTCCGAAGCGCCGAATTGCGACAAATTGGAATAGTTAGCTGGCCATAAATTCTCTCCACCCACAAAACGTAGAGAAATATCTAATCACTGGAAATAATGAAACCCATAAATAAATAATGGAAATGAATTCAACTGTTCTAAGCGGCCAACTGCCGTTACAATAACGGATTGTCACTGCTTACTGCTGCCGACTTGCCACATAAAGAGGCAATAAAAATTTTATTAATTTTTCGCATAAAAAATTCGCTCCCTGCAACTGTACAGACTTGGAATGAGTCGGTCTGTCGCCAAACTACCGTTACTTATATTCATAGCCTCGTGCAATATGAGCATATTCGTATATCCTCTTGCAAATGTATGTGCATGTATGTCTGTCAACAGCAAACAAAAACTGTAGCAAATGCGGCTGGTGGCTGAGCGAATGGCATGAAGAACGAAAAGTTTTGCAATAAAACCTGAATGGCATAACAAATTAAGAACTTGACCACATTAGCCGCAACCCACACACACACACACAGCTGGCAATTCAGTAATGCTTTATGTGATTGCTGCATAAATGTTCGTATGTGAACGAAGGGGAGTTGAGATGACTTTTGGGTCGACAGGTATGTGGGTGTATATGTTCCTTGCACACGTCGTTAAAGCTCGCCGGAGCGCCACCGTTGAATATTTAATAAATGCCTTACATGCAAAGTTTTCCGAAACGAGCATCTTCATCGCTTCATCTCCTGAACTTTTGACATTTTTGCTCGTTTCATTGACGTGTGTGACAGTCATAACCATAACCGCCGGTGCACCGCCAACAAATTGCGGCTTGCAAGGCAAAAGTTATCTATTTAAGACAAAACACACACACACACACACACACGCATACAGTTGAGCTTGTGTGGATTATAACGAATCTTCCATTTCGCTCCTGAGGGTGCAATATCCAGCTTCGCAGAACTTTTGTTGCCATAGCAGGTGCGAACCAAAGCCAAAGCCCCGGAGGCAGATTCCTCTCGTGTAAGTTTTATGAAAATTGAATTATGACATCAAAAATTGCAAACAAATAAAATTAAATTGCCTAGCCAAGTTTGCAGATGTCCCGTTGACCGGAATCCATTACAAGTAGGTAGAAATAAGTAGAAACAGGTAGAACGGTACACGGGTTGACATTGTGAGTTTTTCTCGTCGGTACTCGTTTTAGCATCTAAATGAGCAGTCGCAAAGCTGAAATGAAAACTTTTTAAGTCCAAAAAGCGGAGATTACCGCAAAGTAAGCCTATTTCGAAGTCTGGAGTATTAATTTTTCTTTTTGACATCAAATATATTTAGAGAACTAAAGCTTTTAAATGTTAATATAATATTAAAAATATTTTTTTATAAAACAAAGGTTTGACCACAAAGTATCAGTGTAAGACTTTTTTCAAAATTGATAATAAATATTTGGCATTTGAAGTTTCTGACCGCTGTGAATACCTTGGAGGGAAATGTGGTAGTCAAGAACTTTCGTGTAACACACGAAAATGGGCACATGTGTCTTAACTTGGTTAAGCAATCAGAAAAAATGGCTACCATTTAATGGACCGAATTCGTTAATATGGACTTGTACAATATGTGGTGCCAACAGGACGGCGCACAAGCCACACAGCGAACATCACAATCGATTTATAGAAAGCCAAGTTTGGTGAACATGTTATCTCACGAAATGGCCGTCTCGGTCATGCGATTTGACGCCGTTAACTATTTCCTGTGGTGCTCCGTCAAGTCTATGCCAACAAGCCAGCGATGATTGATGAACTTCGCGTGCATGTGGTGGTCGTGCAAAAAAAAATCATCGAATATACTTCCACAGAAATAAAGAATTTCATTGATATCCCAACTATTTGTAGCGCTCTTATTGAAAACCTCTTTAGTAGAATAGTTAAAATAGTCTTCTAGATTTGTTCACACAAGAAAAAGTTGACCAACACCCAGATTAGGTCAGGTTAGGTTAAAAGATTAATTCTGACAGGGTACTCAGTTAGGAAGCATAGAACCACGGTCCATTGTGGTATCGAGAACTACAATATAATATATTATAATTGATCATTAAACCCTCCAAAATACACAAATCACTTGCAATCGATCACAAATTTGTTGAGGCGTCTTAGTTCAATTTCGGGCACCTCACCTTCTTCCACATAACTTTGACAGTTTATGGCCGACTGAATTTTTTACCCTACAGCAAAAATGCCAGTTGATGAATTTTGCTAAGAGACAGTAATTCAGTAGACCACTTATGTTATAATCTAGGTCTAAACGATCTGGGAGTTGGGGAGAGATTGGCCGTCAACCAACGCCTACTAAGAGCCCACGATTTCCATAAGTCCAGTACTGGAATGCAAGATAAAAAAACGGAGATCCGACTTGTTCCCATTCCGATGCAAGCGGATCTAGGAGTTGGAGCTACAAACTACCTTGACT
>NW_026038539.1:0-6000 GCF_023373825.1 Bactrocera dorsalis
CATACATACATACTTACATACATACATACATACAAATTATGTATGATGCTACAACAACATTAAATATAAGAGTATTAAGAGAACTTATCGTAACAGCATAATATTGAGTAATATGAGAAATTAGAATAAGCTCTATGTTATTTATGCTTAGTGATAATATAAGAAAATAAAGAAAATCAGTTCTGAATGTGACACTGGAGATTGTGTTTCATTAAAGAATATTAATGGCGACGAGGATAAAAACTTAAACAAAATTTAAGAAGATTTAAATATTGTTCACTCTGTGCACCTAAAAATTGAAAAATTGCTGAATTATACTAATTCAAAGGCTTAAAAGTTATTAGGAAATACGGAACAATAAATGTGAAAAACGTCAAGTTAAATATAATAAGTAGCAGCATCAAATTATAAATTTGGTGAAATTTGTGAAAAGTGCGTTTGTAATATCGGCCTTTAATCAGGTCAATGAACTTGAATAAGGTGTTTAAAACTGTATAATAAATCAGTTAAAAATAACTGAGTTTGAACATGACCTCTATGAAGGTTAAATACTGTCTGCTTAAAACAGCAACATATTAGTGATTTTTCTTAGTGCAAATTCAATTGTGACCTCTACGAAGGTTAGAGACTTAGTTCTTACAAAAACAAAAACTCAGAAGTGCAAAAACAATTTCGACCTCTACGAAGGTTAGAGACTAGTTTAATATAAAAACAAAAAAAAATTCAGTGATTTCTCTGAAATACAATAACAATTGCGACCTCTACGAAGGTTAGAGAAAAACTTCTTGCAAAAACAAAAATTCAGTGATTACTCTGAAGTGCAAAAACAATCGGGAACTCTTCGAAAGTTAAAGCATACCGATTTATAAAACAAAAACTACTTACATATATTTGGAATACATAAATACACAAGCAATTAAATAATACCAACAACAAATTACGGATTCTCTCAAATAAAAATGCAATTGTGACCTCCACAAAGGACATCGAATTCAACAACACAGCACTTGTAACAACGCAACGAACGAGAGCGAGAAGTAAATTCAAAGAACATCAGAAGAAACAACAATTTCAATAATAACAATAAGTACACCGGCACAAATAGTAGAGTCGACAATCAAATTGCAACGGGAGCAACAAGCTTAGCAGTTACAACACAAAACAACAAGAAGAAACGTACATAGGTAATTGTACGCCAAAAATTACATATGAACGTTTTGTGCTAACCTACTGAGTACATATGTATGTTATCACTGCGCTATTATATATTGTTTGACTAGCCATTTATCTACATACTTATATATATTTATTGCTTATTCTTACATTTACTTTTAATAATAGTACATAACCTTTTCTTTATTATATAATTTTATTATTATAATACACTTTTAATAATGGACGCCTTAGAAGTGAGCAAATTTAACCTTATTTTAAGTTGTATTAAAAATATTGAAAGCTTTGATGGCAATGATCAGAATCAACTGCCAGATTTTATAAGTCAAGTTGAAAACATCATACCATCAATTTTGGAATTTGACAATACTAACCGATGTATACTTTTTGGATATGTTAAAAACAAATGCGTTGGCAAAACCAGAGAAGCAATTCATAGATACACTAACGTAACAACTTGGGACATTTTAAAAGACATACTTACAAAGAACTTCGGTGAAAAACTTAGTAGTAATGATTTAATGGACAATCTTAAAACCTGTAGACTACAAGGAACTATAGAAAATTATTATTTTCAAATTAACAAACTTGCAAATAGAATCCACAACAGAAATTTGACTCATGGCGATAACACTTACACAACAAGTGAGATAAACCGAATTTCACTTAAAACATTTAGGGACCATTTACCGGAACCCACTCGCACGATGATATTCGCTAGAAACCCTACGACCTTAGAAGATGCATTTCAAATAATATTAGATGCTAGACACCAAAGTTACACTCAATTTGGACCAGCAAAACAAGGCTATTTGAGTACAAATACTACAAGAACTGACTTTAGTAATAACTATAGAAATCCTAATAAACCTATAAAAATATTAGCTCCAAGCTATAACAGACAGTACGATAATAAATATGATGAAAGCCATAATACAGATAATGACAACAATTACAATAATCACAACTTTGTGAACAATTATACACCTTTACGCCAAAACCAACGATTTCCCACTGATAATTTGGATCAGTATTATGATAATAACCCTGGTAGCTCAAGATTTACAGGACAAACAAGGCGATCAAATTATTCACAAGCCCCAAATACAAACATACCAAAATATACTCCAAACAATAATCTGTATCAAACTAGACAGTCTAATTTAATAAATCATAATAAAAGTTTGAACAGTTCTAATCAACAAGTGGTACCAATGGAAATTGGAAATTCCAATGTAAATTTTCCTATCGTGGGCGAGGAAACCTTCCTTACATAATAATTAATAACCCCATAAAAAAACTAAAATTCATAATCGATACTGGCGCAGAGTTCAGTATAATTAACCCTGATATTTGCCATCCAAGATTGAAGCGAAATGTAAATGTAATAGCAAAAGCTTTAGGTACAAAAATATTGATAACAAAACTTTGTTCATTTCCGATATTTAAAGAATTCAATTTCAACAATTATTTCTGTGAGTTTTTAGAATACGCTTTTAACAAAAATTTCGATGGATTAATAGGAAATAATATTTTGAAAGACTTAAATTGCGTCATTGATTTGAATAACAGACAATTAATAACAAAAAATGCTGTTATGACTTTATATTTATCTGAAGAAGAAGAATCTTATAACGAAATGTCTTATAAGGAAAACTACTTTGAATTCTTTAATTCCGAAATCGAAAATTATAATATTACAAAAGTTATTAAATTAAACCATCTGGCAGATTATGAAAAAGAGAAGTTAGTGAAAATATTAAGAAAATATAAACATGTTTTTTATGACAAAAATACTAAATTAACATTTACAAATGAAATAAAGCATAGAATTATAACAAAACATGATATGCCAATATATTCGAAATTGTATAGATACCCTGAGATACATAAGGAAGAGATAAATAATCAAATTGAAAACATGTTAGAGCAAAATATTATTAGACATTCTCATAGTCCATATAATAGTCCTATATGGATCGTACCAAAAAAATTAGACTCGTCGAATAAACAAAAATGGCGCATTGTAATTGATTATAGGAAGTTAAATGACGTCACTGTCGAAGATAGATTCCCTATACCAAATATTGACGATATATTCGATAAGCTAGGTAGATGCCAATATTTCACGACTCTGGACTTGGCCAAGGGTTTTCACCAAATAGAATTGCATCCAGATGACATTCCAAAGACTGCATTTTCAACAACTACTGGGCATTACGAATTTTTACGTATGCCGTTTGGGCTTCGTAATGCACCAGCTACGTTTCAACGACTGATTAACAATGTATTGAAAGAATACATTGGTTCAATCTGTTTAGTGTACTTAGACGACATTCTAATTTTTTCGACAAGTATTGAAGAGCATTTAGAAGCGATTAATAAAGTATTAAAGCGTTTGAGTGAAGCCAATCTAAAACTGCAAGTTGATAAATGCACATTCCTTGTAAAAGAAACTGAGTTTTTAGGTCACGTTATCACTCCCAATGGCATCAAACCCAATCCGGAAAAGATAAAAGCTATTCAAAAGATTTTATTACCTAAAACTCAAAAAGAAATTAAATCATTTTTGGGCATAACAGGCTACTATAGGCGCTTTATTAATGATTATTCTAGAATAGCGCACCATTTGATTAAATATCTGAAAAAAGGCGCAAAAATTAACATACATGATAAAGACTATAAAGCGGCATTTGAAAAATTAAAGGTACTGATACAAAATGACCCTATACTGGTGCATCCAGATTTTAATAAAACGTTTACGCTTGTTACCGATGCAAGCAATTTTGCATTAGGAGCAGTACTGACGCAAGGAAATAAAGTTATTTCTTTTGCCAGTCGAACTCTAAATGGACACGAAAAAAACTACAGCACAATAGAAAAGGAGTTGCTGGCCATCGTGTGGGCCACGAAATATTTCCGACCATACATTTTTGGCCGTAGATTTATTATTAAGACAGATCATCGTCCCCTTGTTTGGCTCAACAGTATAAAAGAACCGAATGCGAAAATCCAAAGATGGAAAATTAAGCTAAACGAGTTCGATTTTGAAGTTAACTATGTAAAAGGAAAAGAAAACGTAGTAGCTGATGGACTTAGTAGATTAAGTTATGAGCCAGCTGATAGTGAAATAGAGCTGAACCTAAATGAAATTTTTGAGGAAGATGCCAATACAGTACATAGCGCAGAAAGCGATGATACTGATTACATTAAAATAACTGAAAAACCAATTAATATGTTTAAAATTAAAATAGTCATCCAAAAGTCCAATATCGATTCTGTAAAAACTCAAATATTATTCAAAAACAAAGTTCGTTATAACGTAAAGGTAGCAGATAAAAATAGTATTTTAAATTTCATGAGAGAGAAACTACCTGTAAAAGGACTTGCAGTAGTTTTTTGTCCAAATATTGAGTTATACCTCGAGTTTCAATCTAACTTCATTAAATATTTTGTGAAAAATAAAAATCTTAAAATATTAAAATCAAACATGCTTATACAGGATATAACCGACAGAGAACAGCTTTTGCAATTAATAGAGAAAATTCATTATAAAAATAATCACAGAGGGATAAATGAGGTTTTTGAGGAGTTAAAAAATGATTATTTTTACCCAAAATTACAAAAGGAGATACAAAATTACATTAACAATTGCAATATTTGCAAACTTGCAAAATTTGATAGAAATCCAATAAAACACAATATATCAATAACACCTACCCCAAATAAACACAATGAAATCGTTCATGTAGATATATGGTTTCCACAGCGTGGCATGATGTATCTGACAAGCATAGACAAGCTAACGAAATATGCAACTGCCCACTATCTGGAAGATAGGACGTGGGTATCGATACTCAAAGCTCTTAAGCAAAGGATTCAATATTTAGGAAAACCAAATCTGCTTATATTTGATAACGAAATTGACACTGCTACAATTAGAGAATTTTTAAAGAATCAAGACATACAATTTCACACAACAACTGCTTATTTAAAAACAGGAAATGCAGATGTGGAAAGACTGCATGGTACTCTCAACGAGCATATTAGACTCTTTAATGCTGATCCAGATAATAAAGACGATATTTCCGAAAAGGTTTATAAAGCTATAATATCATACAATAATACTATTCATTCTACTACTAAAACACGACCGATCGATCTTATAAATAACTTAGTTTCACACGAAGAATTAGCTAAACTTTCCCAAATAATACACACAAGAAAGTCTGAAAGAATACGTATGTTAAATCAGAAAACCAATAGAGTTGCAACGGAAGGTTTTGCCAATGACGTTGTAAAAAATAATAGAGTAAGTAAATCAATGCCTAAGTATAAAAAAATTACAAATTATACACAGGAGGGAAACTATTTATTGTCTAAGGATAATAAATTTAAAAAAATATATAAAACTCAAGTTAAAAGAAAGAATAATTGTTAACATAAAATTTTATTTACATTTTGAATTACCAGGTACTGTTAATTCTAGTGGTGGAGGAGTAATGTATACATACATACATACATACATACCTACATACATACACACATCCATGCATACATACATACTTACATACATACATACACACATACAAATTATGTATGATGCTACAACAACATTAAATATAAGAGTATTAAGAGAACTTATCGTAACAGCATAATATTGAGTAATAAGAGAAATTAGAATAAGCTCTATGTTATTTATGCTCAGTGATAATATAAGAAAATAAAGAAAGTTAGTTCTGTATGTGACACTGAAGATTGTGTTTCACTAAAGAATATTAATATATGCTGCTTCAGTATGCCAAAGAACTCGATTCTCAATTACCA
>NW_026038540.1:0-6000 GCF_023373825.1 Bactrocera dorsalis
TGGTATTCGCTCGGCCAGGGTTATTTTTTTAAAGCGCGGCCGAAGGCCGCCAACGCAGAGAGGAGTTATTCGCGAAAGTACTTCAGTCACCCCGGGTATTCGCTCGGCCAGGGTTATTTTTTTAGAGCGCGGCCGAAGGCCGCCAATGCAGGAAAGTTTACTACGCGAAAGTACTTTACTCACCCCTGGTATTCGCTCGGCCAGGGTTATTTTTTTGAGCGCGGCCGAAGGCCGCCAACGCAGAGAGGAGTACTACGCGAAAGTACTTCAGTCACCGCGGATATTCGCTCGGCCAGGGTTATTTTTTTAGAGCGCGGCCGAAGGCCGCCAACGCAGAAAGGAGTACTACGCGAAAGTACTTCAGTCACCCCTGGTATTCGCTCGGCCAGGGTTATTTTTTTTAGAGCGCGGCCGAAGGCCGCCAACGCAGAGAGGAGTACTACACGAAAGTACTTCAGTCACCCCGGGTATTCGCTCGGCCAGGGTTATTTTTTTAGAGCGCGGCCGAAGGCCGCCAATGCAGGAAGGTTTACTACGCGAGAATACTTCGGTCACCCCGGGTATTCGCTGATGATTTTATTATAGTGTGGCAGCATTATAAATATGTAAATTATATATTGTGGTAACATCATAAATCTGTAAATTATGTATCTTATTATAAATAAAAGAGTGTGGCAGCACGATCTGCGGCCATGTTGAAGATAAAGAAGAACGAGTGCAGATCATTTAAAAAGAGCGTCCAACATAATAAAATTGTTTAAAATATCAGAAGTGGTTGTATTGCGCCCAAAATGTCATCAAACGAGGATTCGCTTAGTTTATACACAGTTGAACAATTAAAATCATGGTTGCGTTCGCTCAAACATAAAACAACAGGTAGTAAAGCCGAACTAATTGTTCGCCTACAAAAAATTCCTGAGGAGCTTCGTGGAAATTTTCGAAACTCCATGGTTGACGTTGACGCTGACGTTGACTGTACGCAAGCCATCATTGCGGAAAAAGAACAAGCTGATGAAATCAACGAAGGAGCGAGCAGTATAAACATCACCGAGGAGTGTGGTGAATTTAGCAATGGGATTGTACCACAATATGACGCAAGTAATCGAACGAGTGTTGAAAAGAAACAAAAAGAGTGTGATGCAAACGAGTGGCGACTTTTAAAAATCGAATTAGAATTGTTGAAGCGTGAGTGTGAACTAAAGAAGATGGAAAATGAACTTCTAATGAGAGAAAAAGAACAGTTGAGAAATAGTGATAATCAAACAAAAAACATTTCCAATAAGCAAAAGTTCGCAGATGTTAAAGAACTTATATCTGAATTTTCTGGTAGTGGTGAATGCCTTAAGCTATGGCAAGCACAACTAAAAAATATCCAGAGTGTTTACCAACTTGATGATAACAACCTAAGAGCATTAATTGCAAATAAATTAAAAGGCAATGCGCTAAAGTGGTTACATTCTCGAGATGACTTGATTTTAATGCCAATCGACAAGTTCTTAAAGGAAATGAGGTCGCTGTTTGAAGAAAAAACAAGCAATTTGATGCTAAAGAAAAAGTTTGAAATCAGGCAGTGGTTGACTACCGAATCGTTTCGAGAATATTTCCAAGAAAAACTAATTCTGGCAAATAGAATTCTAATTGGTGAAGATGAACTTGTAGAATATCTAATTGATGGTATTCCGGATAACACTTTACGTTCGCAAGCTAAAATGCAACGATTTCATGACAAATATGAATTGTTAGAAGCGTTTAGAAATATTCAATTGCCACGATATATATCAAAGAAAATGACAGCAGACAATCAACATGAGCAGTCGAATAATGGACAACAAACAACAAGAGTCGTGAGATGCTACAATTGCAACTCCGTTGGCCATTTAGCAAGTGTATGCCGAAAACCCAAACGAGAGCTTGGTGCTTGTCATGTATGCGCTGAAGTTGGCCATTTAGCAGCAAATTGTCCACAAAGGAAGAGCCGCCCTGTACAACATGTCACAGAATTGATGGAAGGCGATGAATATGTAAGGTTTTTAAATTATGTATTTATTAATTCTAAATTTACTTATAAAACTTTATTAGGATCATTAATTGATACGGGAAGCCCCATTAGCTTTGTTCGCCAACAGTTCGTACCAGATGTAGTAATAAACAGAAAGAACAATGTATTTTTAAAATATAGTGGTATAAACAAAAGTCCATTATCTATTGTCGGAAATGTAAACAGTTTTATTTTTTTCAAAAATAAAAGAATTGAATTAACGATGTTAGTTGTAACAAATGAAACAATGACTCATCCAATTATTTTAGGAAGAGACTTTTTAAGTAAATCTAATTTAAAATTAGAATGTAAAGAAATAGATTCGAATTTCAAAGTCGAAAATAACACATATGATGAAGAGTGTCAAAGATTAATGAAAATTGAATTTGATAACACTAAATTTTCTGTGAATTACAATGAAGTATTGAAAACTGAAGCAAAAACTCCTAATGTTTATATAAAAAATGATAATGTAAGTGTCTATGCAAAACAAAAATTTCTGCAAATATTTCAAGATTATTATATGTGCTGTAAGCGCCCCGATACGCCAAAAATTAGATGTGAGATGAAACTGTTGTTGAGTACAGAAAAACCTTTTAATTGTCCTCCAAGAAGACTGTCATACAGTGAAAAACAACAAGTTAGGGTTGTTTTAGATGACTTAATGCAAACCAAGATAATTAGGCCGAGTAAGTCAGAATATTCTTCCCCCATTGTTTTAGTAAGGAAAAAAACAGGTGATATAAGGTTATGTGTGGATTTTCGTAGTTTGAATAAGATAACATTGAAAGATAACTATCCCTTGCCTCTTATTGATGATCTGTTAGATAGACTAGCAAATAAAAGCATTTTTTCGTTATTGGATTTAAAGAGTGCGTTCTATCACGTAGATATGGTTGAAGATTCGATTAAATACACTTCTTTTGTAACACCGATGGGGCAGTACGAGTTTTTGAAAATGCCTTTCGGTCTGAAAAATGCACCTTCAACATTCCAGCGGTTTGTTAGCCATGTTTTCGATGATCTGATTCGAGCAGAGAAAATTGCTATTTATTTAGACGATATCATGATAGCTACAAGTAATGAAGAAGAACATTTAGACATTTTGCAGGAAGTTTTTAATAAGTTAGTACAAAACAAATTGGAATTGAGGTTAGATAAATGCCGATTTATGGAGTCAGAAATACGCTATTTAGGATATAACATTTCGAGTAAAGGTATTCTACCGGATGAAAAGAATGTAGAAGCTATAGTGAATTTTCCTATACCCAGTAACACAAAAGCTGTACACAGTTTTTTGGGCTTATGCTCATACTTTAGAAGATTCGTTAAAGATTTTTCGCGAGAAGCTCAGCCTCTGTACAAACTAATAAAAAAGAATGTTAAATTTACATTTGGGGAAGACGAGTTACAGTGTTTTGAGAAACTTAAAAATAAATTAATTGGGTCTCCTATCTTAGCGATTTACGACCCAAGAGATGATACAGAGCTGCATTGCGATGCCAGCTCTCGGGGATTTGGTGCAATATTATTACAAAAAAAGAGTGACGACAAATTTCACCCAGTCTTTTATTTTTCGAAACGTACCAGCGAGCCCGAATCTAAATACCACAGCTTTGAGCTGGAAACACTTGCAATTATTTATGCACTTCGGAGATTTCGGGTATATCTTCAAGGATTGAAATTTAAGATAGTCACTGATTGCAATTCACTCATGCTAACTTTAAATAAGAAGGAAGTAAATCCAAGAATAGCCAGGTGGGCACTCGAATTGCAAAATTTTCAATATGTTCTCGAACACCGTAATGGAAATAGAATAGATTGAGGTAAGCACTGCGACCTTGGGTCTATTGTGCCCTCTCCTAACTCACAGCAACTCACCAAGCCCCAACAATTCAATGAATTTTAACATTTTGCTGGGAGCTAGTGAGTCGATGTGATCCCTATCCGGAAATGTAGTTCCAAGGGCCTTAGACCTGCGTCTGCAGACTGCATTGCAATCGATCAGCAGGTGCTCCGGGGTTTCAGGTTCCCTGTCGCAGAACCGGCAGTTAGAGCAAGAGGCAAGTCCTAAATTGTACATATGCCTTTTCAACTTGCAGTGGCCGGTGTAGAATGCGACCAGGAGCCTGAGCTTGATCCTTGGGAGGTTGATTATTGATTTAAACCTTTTGAGGTTGTACCCCCCTATCAGCAGCTTTGCATGCCGCATGCCATGCGCCCGTTGCCAATGACCTTCTCTGCCCTCTCTTTCCTCTTTGCGGAGCAGCTCCTTTATCGTATGGGGGCCCACCCCGGTAAATGGTTCGGGCCCTACCATACTTGTGGAGGCTGCAGAGCGGGCGAGCTCGTCAGCCAGTTCATTTCCGGCTATGCCTCTATGACCAGGTACCCAAACTAGGTGCACCTGATTCAATTCCGCTAGGCTGTTTAGCCGTTCTCTACACTCCTGCACTAGCTGCGATTTGATCTCGTAGGCCGAGATCGCTTTTAGTGCCGCTTGGCTATCGCTGAGTATGGTTATCCGCTCATTGCGATAGCCGCGGTGGAGGTTTATCTCTGTACACCGACTTATTGCTAAGACTTCGGCCTGGAAGATACTTGGGAAGCGGCCCATCGGTATGGATAGCCTTGTGCGTGGGCCCGCGATCCCTGCACCAATACCTTCCGACGTCTTCGAGCCATCGGTGTACCACTTTAGTGTACTGTCCCTCAGCAACAGCTCAAGAGTGGAGTCATTCCACTCGTTCTTGCTGCCCAGGGTTACCTTGAATTTTCTCGTGAAGTTAACTGTCTTTGTAATCCCGTCCTTCGGGAGGAGGGCAATTGGATTATCGCCACTTATCACCTCCATCCTCTGGGTCGAGATTATTTTTCCTTTACCGCATCCCTCTGCCGTTATTTGCAGGAGTGAATGCTTGGCTACTTGGCCGATCACTATGTGGAGCGGTGTGAGTTCCAACAGGACCTCCAGCGCCGCTGTTGGGCAGGTTCGCATAGCGCCCGTCATGCAGACGCATGCTAGCCGTTGGAGCCTCGATAGTCTCATCACCACCGAGGCCTGTGCCGCCACAGAGGCCCAGGACACCGCTCCATATGTCACTATCGGTCGCACAATCATGGTGTACAACCACCTGACAATCCTAGGCTTGCAACCCCAGGATTTACCTGCCAGCCGATTGCACACCATTAAAGCCTTTGTCGCCTTGACCAAGGTTTGGTCCACATGCTGCTTCCACCGCAAAGTGGAATCCAGAGTGAGACCGAGATATTTAACATTGCTGGTCATCTCAATCACTCTCCCCCCAAGTGTGAGGTTTCTAAGCCCGGGTAGGGATCTTCGCCTTGTAAAAGGGACGATGGTAGTCTTCGAGGGGTTGATGCTGAGATCAACTCCCCTGCACCACTCCTTTGCCAGATTTAGACCTCGTTGCACTAGGTCACAGAGAGTGTCCTCGAACTTGCCTTTCGCTATGATCACAATATCGTCCGCATATCCCTGGCAGCGGATGCCGTTGTCGGTTAGCAGTGCTAACAGGTCATCCACGACAAGGCTCCACAGCAAGGGCGATAGTACACCACCCTGCGGACAGCCCCTTGTTGTGCCTAGGCGAATCTTTGTGCCCCCTGCAGTGGTCTCAGCAATCCTGGTGCGGAGTACCGCCTCTATCCATCTACGCACTGGTGCCGCCACATTCCTACCTTCCAGTGCCATTGCCACACTTCTATGAGAAGTGTTGTCAAAAGCTCCTTCAATATCCAGGAAGGCGCATAGCATGACTTCCCCTTTCTCCAGTGAACTCTCTATTTCGGAGGTCAACTGGTACAGAGCTGTGCTGGTTGATCTGCCAGCTCTGTATGCATGCTGAGCTGCATGCAGGGGTACGGTCCTCAGCGCCTTAGACCTTAGATGATGATCTATAATCTTCTCCATAGTTTTCAGTAGGAAGGAGGTTAGGCTA
>NW_026038541.1:0-6000 GCF_023373825.1 Bactrocera dorsalis
GTAATTTTCGATTATTTTGAGTAAAGAAGCACTGACATGATTTCTTGACAGTGTACATTGTTACTAACTTATGACAAAACTGAATAGCCGTGACGCAAACTTCAGTCATAGTGATCGTAACGTCTACCTGTCAATTAATATCCAATATATAGTGAGTCATAGCCAATTGATTGTTCTCGCCAGGTCAGGTAAGAAAACAACTTATTTTTATGTAAAAAAGGGAGGAAAACATTAAGCTATCTACAGGGAAAGTTTGTATTTTAGCAACACAAAACATAAACCAAATATTTTTGCGAGCTAAATACAAAGTTATTTTCACACACTTAATTCCACGCTTTAAGCGTAGTTCGTAGGCGAAGCTTCCAACACTCCGATGCACATACATACATTTACATATAGACATATATATGAGAGTATCTGTCAACCCCCCCCCCCCCCCCCACCCCCCCAATCAGCCTTCTTTTCTATACCCCACTGTTTTTCTCGTTATTGTTTTGGGTTTATCTCCTATTATAATAAATGTTAAATATTCATCGTAATTTCTCCGTAATCGCCTCTAGTAATGGCTACGTGCATTTATAAAGGTTGAGTGTTTTTAAGAGCTTGATAACTTTTAAAAAAAAAAAAACGCATAAAATTTGCAAAATCTCCATCGGTTCTTTATTTGAAACACGTTTAGATGGTTCATTGACATGTACTTTTTGAAGATGAATTTCATTTAAATGTTGACCGCGGCTGCGTCTTAGGTGGTCCATTCGGGAAAGTTCCAATTTTGGCAGCAACTTTTTCGAAGCATTTAGGCCGGAATAGCATCCGAATGTTCCCCCGGAAATGTTGTCTTCCAAAGCTGGAATAGTTGCTGGCTTATTGCTGTAGACTGTTGACTTGACGTAGCCCCACAAAAAATCAAGTCTAAAGGCGTTACCAATCGCATGAGTCTTGCGTGGCCAACTTACGGGTCCATTTCTTGAGATTGAATTGTTGTCCGAAGTTTTCCCTCAAAACGGCCCTAGAATCGCGAGCTGTGTGGCATGTAGCGCCATCTTGTTGAAACCACATAGTCAACCAAGTTCAGTTCTGCCATTTTTGGCAACAAAAAGTTTGTTAGCATCGAAACGATAGCGATCGCCATCCACCGGAACGTTGCGTCCAAGAGGCATCTTTGAAAAAAAATACGGACCAATGATTCCACCAAGCGTACAAACCACACACCAAACAGTGCATTTTTCGGGGATGCATGGGGCAGTTCTTGAACGGCTTACTGGTTGCTCTTCACCCCAAATGCGGGCATTTTGCTTATTTACGTAAGCC
This sequence comes from Bactrocera dorsalis, assembly GCF_023373825.1. Classification (NCBI taxonomy): domain Eukaryota; kingdom Metazoa; phylum Arthropoda; class Insecta; order Diptera; family Tephritidae; genus Bactrocera; species Bactrocera dorsalis. The sequence goes on from NW_026038541.1 coordinate 1,312, forward strand.
ATTCAACCAGAAATGAGGCCTCATCGCTGAACAAAATTTTGTCGATAAAAAGAGAAAATAACCGCGAACCAGCTGAATTTTGGTAATAAAATTCAATGATTTGCAAGCGTTGCTCGTTAGTAAGTCATATTCAATGATGAAATGGCAAAGCATACTGAGCAATCTTTCTCCTTTGACCACCATGTCTGAAATCCCACTTGATCTCTCAAATAATAATGGCATGAAAATTAGAACACTTATTCAAAACAAGTTTGTTCACCCGTTATAATCAGCAGCAATGAAGCAATGTAATATTTACAGAGAAGTCAACCCCTTGCGACGTGTGTGATTATGAGTGTTAAGCAGCCCCGAAAGGTGCATATTTAAGGATGCTTCTCTGCTCACGAATTTGGAGTTTTTAGATGCTTCACAAAAAACCTGAACGGCGTTACTGAAAAAAAATCGCATTATAAAAGGGGTTTTTAGACACTGAAAATAGTTGAAATTTGATTTTTACGGTAAAAACAACCACGATTCTTCTATTCTTCTTTACTGGCGTTGACACCGCTTACGCGATTATAGCCGAGTCAACACAACAGCGCGCCAGTCGTTTTTCTCTTCGCTACGTGGCGCCAATTGGATATTCCAAGCGAGGCAAGGTCCTTCTCCACTTGGTCCTTCCACCGGAGTGGAGGTCTTCCTCTTCCTCTGCTTCCCGCGGCGGGTTACTGCGTCGAATACTTTCAGAGCTGGAGTGTTTTCATCCATCCGGACAACATGACCTAGCCAGCGTAGCCGCTGTCTTTTAATTCGCTGAAACTATGTCAATGTCGTCGTATATCTCGTACAGCTCATCGTTCCATCGAATGCGATATTCGCCGTGGCCAACGCGCAAAGGACCATAAATCTTTCGCAGAACTTTTCTCTCGAAAAACTCGCAACGTCGACTCATCGGTTGTTGTCATCGTCCAAGCCTCTGCACCATATAGCAGGACGGGAATTATGAGCGTCTTATAGAGTTTGGTTTTTGTTCGTCGAGAGAGGACTTTACTTTTCAATTGCCTACTCAGTCCGAAGTAGCACCTGTTGGCAAGAGTAATCCTGCGTTGGATTTCAAGGCTGACATTGTTGGTGGTGTTAACGCTGGTTCCTAAATAGACGAAATTATCTACAACTTCAAAGTTATGACTGTCAACAGTGACGTGGGGGCCAAGTCGCGAGTGCGACGACTGTTTGTTTGATGACAGGAGATATTTCGTCTTGCCCTCGTTCACTGCCAGACCCATTTGCGTTGCTTCCTTGTTCAGTCTGGAGAAAGCAGAACTAACGGCGCGGGTGTTGAGGCCGATGATATCAATATCATCGGCATACGCCAGCAGCTGTACACTCTTATAAAAGATTGTACCTGCTCGATTCAGTTCTGCAGCTCGAATAATTTTCTCCAGCAGCAGATTGAAAAAGTCGCACGATAGGGAGTCGCTCGGAGAGGTCCTTCCCGATCCTGACGGAGCTTTTTGTGTTGCTCAACGTCAGTTTACACAGCCATATTAGTTCTGCGGGGATACCAAGGCAGCTCCTTTACATGCTGTCAAAAGTTGCTTTGATATCGACGAAAAGGTGATGGTGTCGATGCTCTTTCACGGGTCTTTTCCAAGAAATGGCGTACGGTAAATATCTGGTCAGGTGTTGATTCTGAAGCCACACTGATAAGGTCCAATCCGTCTGTTGACGGTGGGCTTTAATCTTTCACACAATACGCTCGATAGAACCTTGTATGCGATGTTGAGGAGGCTTATCCCACGGTAGTTGGCGCAGATTGTGGGGTCTCCTTTTTTATGGATTGGGCATAGCACACTTAAATTCCAATCGTTGGGCATGCTTTCATCCGACCATATTTTGCAAAGAAGCTGATGCATGCTCCTTATCAGTTCTTCGCCGCCGTGTTTGAATAGCTCGGCCGGCAATCCGTCGGCCCCTGCCGCTTTGTTGTTTTTCAGGCGGCCAATTGCTATTCAAACTTCTTCCTGGTCGGGCAATGGAACGTCCGCTCCATCGTCATCGGTTGGGGAATCGGGTTCGTCTTCTCCTGGTGTTGTGCTTTCACTGCCATTCAGCACGGCTGGAGAAGTGTTCCCTCCATAATCTAAGTATGCTCTGGGCATCGGTGGCTAGATCACCTTTGGGGGTTCTACAGGAGTATGCTCCGGTCTTGAAACCTTCTGTAAGCCGCCGCATTTTCTCGTAGAATTTTCGAGCATTACCCCTGTCGGCCAGCTTATCAAGCTGTTCGTACTCATGCATTTCGGCCTCTTTTTTCTTCTGTCTGCAAATGCGTCTCGCTTCCCTCTTCAACTCTCGGTATCTGTCCCATCCCGCACGTGTTGTGGTCGATCGTAACGTTGCGAGGTAGGACAGCCTGTTTTCTCTCCGCTGCGACACGGCACTCCTCGTCGTACCAGCTGTTCTTTGGCACTTTCCGAACACCAAGGGATTCGGTTGCAGCTGTACGTAAGGAGTTTGAAAGGCCATCCCACCGTTCCCGTCTACCCAGTTGTTGACGAGTGCTCTCAGAGAGCAGGAGTGCAAGCCGAGTAGAAAATCGTTCGGCTGTCTGTTGTGAGTGCAGCTTCTCGAAGTCGAACCTTCCTTGTGTTTGTTGGCGTGCGTTTTTTGCTGCACAGAGGCGGGTGCGAATTTTGGCTGCAACAATATAGTGGTCCGAGTCAATGTTAGGTCCTCGGAGCGCACGCACATCTAAAACACTGGAGGACGTGTCTTCCGTCTATCACAACATGATCGATCTGGTTGGTGGTTTTCGATCCGGAGACAGCCAGGTAGCTTGATTGTATCTTCTTATGCTGGAATCTAGTACTACATGATAACCATATTTCGGGCCCCGGCGAAGTCGATCAGCCTCAAACCATTTGGGGATGTTTCCTCGTGGAGGCTGAATTTACCGACCGTAGTGCCAAAGATACCTTCTTTGCCACCCTGGCGTTGAAGTCGCCAAGCACGATTTGACATCGTGGCGGGGGCATCTTCTCATAAGTGCGCTCCAAGCACTCATAAAAAGCATCTTTGGTCACATCGTCCTTCTCTTCAGTCGGGGCGTGGGCGCAAATCAGCGATATGTTGAAGAACCTCGCTCTGATGCGGATTGTGGCTAGACGTTCATTCTCCGGAGTGAATGATAGTACTCGGCGACGGAGTCTCTATACCACCACGAATCCAACACCAAACTTGCGCTCCTTTATATGGCCACTATAGTAAATGTCACAAGGACCTACTCGTTTCTATCCTTGTCCCGTCCATCGCATTTCTTGGACTGCGGTGATGTCAGCCTTTATCTTTCCGAGGACATCTACCAGCTGGGCAGCGGCACCTTCCCAATTAAGGGATCGGACATTCCCACGTGCATGCCCTCAAATCATAGTCCTTATTTCGTTTGCCAATGGTCGTCATCAAAAGGGGGGTCTCTCATCCGAGGCTGTGTGTTGTTTTTCATTGGGGGAGGTTTTTACGTGGCGGGCCCCAAACCCAGCGCACAACCCTATGCAGGGGATTTTTCGCCTTCTCACCTTAGCTCGCCTTCAAACGGATGTTCTTAGGCTACCCAGAGGATACTTGGTCAAAGACCGGAAGTCGTGAGCTGCTTGAGTCATATGTAAAAGAATCGTTTTCTGGCCACTCCCAAGTGAATGGCGATCAGAGAACTCTCCTCACTTGCGTGAACTCTACACATGACTCCATCCTCCAGGTTAGTGATATAAATATGCATATTGTTAGTTCCTTAAGTGAGTCAAATACTCAGAGAAGTAGAAAAGTTCAAAGAGTGTATAATCAGTTATATTAGCGCACCCTAATATTTAAAGCATTATCTTTTATGTACCCCAACAGTATGTACATATGCACTCTCGTTTAAATATCTAGTATATGCAGCGGTGCGGAAGTGATCGAAAACTTGCCTCATGCCAATCATCTGTCCAACTCTACTGAAAATTATACCATCGAAAATTTAAAGAAATGCAGCTAAAAATTATCGTGTTGGCTGCAGAAATATAACAGAGAATCTCAAATCTGCTATCGACACGCTCAAATCATTTTGCTTAATGTTTTATGTATAAATCGTATCAATACTAGATTCTTACTAAAAGATCTGAATTGATGTCGAATAAATGGTAATCGCTGTCCAACGAATTCATGGGCGCATCATTACTGGTAACGAGATGTCAGCTTCGAAATATAACGTTGCAAATGTTCAAAAGTCTAAGGAGTTGTACTCTACAAGTGAGTCGAAACCAAAAAACTAAGGTTCGCTGACGGCATTGGATGTCGTCCTAGCCGAAGCTTATAACAAGTGTTTGGAGCATATTTTGAAGGCGCTACTAATGATTTATATTAAAATACGTGAAAATGCTGTTTTAGTTTATTGTTTAGTGCAGCTCAAATTTGATTAGACCGTATAATCAATTTTCTATTTGCTTTTGAGTGGGCAGCTTTTCATCGTGGTTAAAACTGAATTTCTAATGAACTATTGCTATCATCATACAAATACTACGAAAGCGTGCCACTTGAAATAATGTACGCGTTTACTTATATTCGTATATAACTAAATACGGTTTGTGCTAACAGAATCTTTACTTGAAGCTGCTAGTCATTAGACTGGCAAACCGAATATGATATTCTGAAACGTGCCTGTTGGCGAAAACT
>NW_026038542.1:0-5962 GCF_023373825.1 Bactrocera dorsalis
GCGGACCTGTGTCGCCACCAGTGACCAGTTAGTATTCCGATCATGTTTGAGGTTGTACCTTTGCTTGGCAAAAAGTCTCGCCCTCTTCTACTCTTCTAATAAGTTGAATGTACATACATATCTCCTAAACCAAAAAAACTATAATAACCAAACTCGTTCAGTACAAATATTATAAGAACTCCTACAATGTGAAAATGGATGAATCGGAAGATAACCCTCACTTCCCATATAACGGTACTGTTAAAAATTGCTAAAAGCCCAATAAATCAATAACTAAATACGCTTATGAGAGGGCTTTATGGGAGCCGCTATGAAAATTGGACGAAAGGCGTGTCAATGCCCACATTTTGGTGGAATTCCATATCTCGGGACCCGTCCGATCGATTTGGACTAAATTTAGTACATGACATTCTTCTAATATTATTATATTATTATTTTTATGCCACAGTGCGATTTGGGCGAATTCGGACTACAAACACGCCTACTTCCCATAAAACATAGCTTTTAATTCCATTGGAAACTTACACAACAAAAGGTAATTAATTGACCGAGGTATTTACCAGGTTGTTCAATAAGTTTTGTCGTTTGATAAGAAAAACGCAATTTTATGATTCAAAATACACTTTATTATTCAGTGTAATCTCACTGAATATTAAAACACTTGCTCCAGCGATCCTCCAATCTGTGGATCTCATCCCTAAAATAAGAGTCCGGAAGGTCTGCAAAATACGTTTGAACAGCCGTTATGACGGCTTCATTTGATGGAAAACGCTTGCCAAGCACCAATTTTTTGACTTCTGGAAACAAACGGAAGTCGCTCCGGGCCAAATCTGATGAATACGGTGGATGCTTCAACAATTCGACATTTAATTCATGGATTTTAGGCATTGTCGAAATGCTCTTGTGACAGATTGTATTGTTCTGATGAAAGAATATATTTTTCTTCTGCAAACCGGGTCTTTTTTCACGAGTTTTTTCCTTCAACTGGTCCAAAAAGTTGCAACAATATTCAGAATTAATTGTTTTACTAGCTTGAAAGTAATCCACAAACAAAATTCCTCTTGCATTCCAAAAAACTGATGCCATAACCTTCTTGGCCGATTTCCGGACAAGAACTCGTTTTGAAGCCGAACAAGCCTGGGTTCACACCACGGTCAATGTATGGGATATACTATACGATTGAAATTCAGAGAGAATCCTTTCCTGACAATAGTAATTTTGTGTATCAAAAATGGGTTCAGTCAGGTCAACACTTCTCCGAGTCCCCTTATACCTAATATAAAGATTTTAGAACTTCCATGTGACCTTATGTTGGACATATCGGCCAATATTTCAATTATCTCAATAATAATTACAAAGAGTGATTTACTCATAACAGTATATCTCTGTGCCCAAAATAGATAAAATTGAAATCCGCAGATCCTTTATAATTAAAATACCAAAGCAACTCTTAGAATTATGGCAAATTCTGAACCCATTCAAAAATTTACAATTTTCATACAGTCAGAGTGGGAGAATATTTTTCACTGATTTTGGATTTGCGCTGGCAACCACAAATCCATTAAGCTGTTATCTCACACACTCACTGCTTGCACTCATTTGTTAACTATACAAACATATGGGTACGTAAATATGAGTGTTTGCGAGGTCAGTTATCCAAATGAGCACAAACAAATATATTCAGTCAGTCAACACACGTACGCAAATATTGTATGCGGCATACACTTGATTTTCATCATTTCATATTCAGTACTCACCTAAAATGACGAGCGCATTTCCCAAAAGGCCCGCGAGGCCGATGATGCCAAAAAATACGGGCACAATGGTTGACACAACGTGCTCCAGTGGGTCCATTTCGAATTCGAACAGACCATCCCGTGGCAAAGAGTAATTTCCATCATAACCCACCGCTGCGCCATCTTGTCCAGGGAATCCGGTGAAACTTGCGCTAGTGCCTCCCATGCCCACACCATTGTCCATGGTCGCGTTAATACAGTCATAGGTGTTGTTGCTGCTCCAATTGGGCGGGCAGACTCCCGGCAGCACTGCCATGGTGGGGCGTACAACGAATGATGTCGTCAGCGCGACCATAACGGGCGCCGTCGGACTCAGTGTGGGCGCGACGCTCTGATTGTGCAGCATATTTCGTTTACTCTTGTATGCCTCGTATTTGATGGTGCTTTGTTTGCATTTGGCTACAAAGTAATGCGAAAATGCGGCTAAGGGTGTGTAGTGATAGTGGGATTGTTAGAGCGCCGAAACTCAGTGCTTAGTTGGTTGTGTGTTTCGCGTCGGGTCTGCGTCGTGATCAGAATTGATAATTACGACAAAATTCGGTAGTATGTGTGAGGAGCAGATTTCGCTTGGGTTTCTTTTATCCAATTTTATTTTTCTGTGAAGAAAAGTCGTGGGAGAAAACAGTAAATAAAATTAATCTTCTGTTAAGAGGCATAAAATCGTGATATCAATATATGCACATAGGTATTATAAATATTTTTTTAACGAATATAGGCAATAAACATATTTTGACTTTCACTGTCACGTTGAATATTGAAATAAACGATAATATAAATTTCGCTGGAGATTAATGGGACACGTTCAGTTGTAATCAGTATTATAAAATTTAGGAAGGCGATGGTGATTAAAAGTTTATCGTTTCAAATGATTAATTAATGTATTTATATTGATGTTGTGTTGTTTTACATATTCATAGGCTGAAAAGTATTGAAAATAGTAGTATATCAAGGGTTCTTCAATATTTCGATACCAGGTAGTGAGAATATTCGAAGCCTTCAAAACAGGCATTTATTTTCATTTTAAGCTCTTCATTTGTGCGAAGTATTTTGCCAGGGACCACTTTTTGATCTTTAGAAAGACTATATGGTCGCTGGGCTACTTCGGACTGAGTAGGAAATTGAGAAGTAAAGTCCTCCCTCGACAAACAAAAACCAAACTCTATAAGTCACTCATAATTTCCGCCCTGCTATATGGTGCAGAGGCTTAGACGATGTCAACAACGGATGAGTCGACGTTGCGAGTTTCGAGAGAATGGTTCTGCAAAAGATGTATGATCCTTTGCGCGTTTGCCACCGATAATATCTTATTCGATGGAACGATGAGCTGTACGAGATATACGACGACATTGACATAGTTCAGCGAATTAAAAGACAGCGGCTACGCTGGCTAGGTCATGTTGTCCGGATGGACGAAAACACTTCAGCTCTGAAAGTATTCGTCGCCGTATCCGCCGGGGGAAGCAGAGGAAGAAGAAGACCTCCACTCCGTTGGAAGGACCAGGTGGGGGAAGAACCTGGCTTCGCTTGGAATCTAAAATTGGCGCCACCTTGCAAAAAGAAGAAACGATTGGCGCGCTGTTGTTAACTCGGCTATAAATCGCGTACGTGGTGTCTACGCCAATTAACATGAAGAATAATATGGTCGCTGGGAAACAATGGAAAGAACTTTGTAGTAAGCGTATAAAAGCATAGAGTCATTGGGAAGCATCTATCGAAGGTACTCGTCTCTAGAGCCATTCCCGAGTAGTACATTGTCAGGAGCAATATGCTATGCTATACAGACGGCTCGGGAACGGCAGATAGAATTGGGTATACGCCTGTTTTATTCAACAGTAGGTCATAATCTTTCTATCCAAAGACATTCTTTCTATTTTGAAAAAACTGCTGAAAAATCAGTCACATCAGATTTGCTTTTTCATTAGTATTTGTTAAGTAACTGCCCCTTATACTGGCATTTAAATTATTATTAATGAGTTTGTTATTATAACTTGACAATTTTTGGTGCCTGGGTAGCAGTAAAGTGGGAGTACAGAAAGGAGTTGGAGTGAGAATGTGTTCCTTGAAATAATTAAATTGTTGCCAGTGCGTTTCTACACATCCTTTTTGTGCGAAATTTCTCTGCAAATTGAACAATCTACGGTTAATTGTGATTTTTAGTGGCTGCTGTTGACGCACATTTGAGTGAAATGATTGACATTTTACGAGTCTTTCTCATAAGCGCGTGTAAATTTAATTGTTTGCTGCCTCATTGTCTTCATCGGTTTAGCTCAGCTGTCATTTCGATGTAATAATTTCAACAATTCCAATTAGTCAGCTGCTTTTCATTGTTCGCGTTTGCTCCGTTGGCAGTTGAGCTTTTCGATTTCTCATTTCATCTCAACATACACAATGCGTAGCCATGTAACGCATACTTGTGGTCTCTTTGTAGGAAGGGTATTAGCATGTAGACTTATATGTTGTTTGAATATGCGTATTAGTACCCAGTATATTGCGTTAGAATTACTTTAATTACTTTTTAATAAAAACTCTAATATTTAATTACATTTTCAGCCAGAAAATTTTTCAGGCTGATATAGTGCAAACAACCAGGAAGTAAAAAATGTACATAGCGTGAGAAATATTAAACATTGTAATAAAGAAAATTAATACAAACATTCCGCCAAATAAAAGATATTTTCTATCCACTGCTTTGTATCCCAGAAATGACGAATGATATACACGAATAGGTAATATCTGAATTGAAAAATCTGGCAGAGTAAATAATGTTGTACTTTTGGCATTCCGTCATGCATTTATTATGTCCTTTGTTGCCTTTGTTGTTTAGATAAATAGAGGCAGACTAGAATCGCCTGAAGCGATGTGTGGCAAAAAATTAAAAAGAATTTTCTGTGAAATTTTGCATGTTAAACATTTTTATTTACACATCTTTGAATTTCACTGCTGCCCACCTTCCATTTGCATAAATTTCTTAAAAAAATATTTGTATACGCGTAATATTAAAAATTCAGGGTTCAGTGGAGACATTTTTGTAGATTTATTTAATTTTATATGTTTCTAACTGTTTACTTTTTTGCGTTTTTTCATAAGAATTAGACCTTTCTCTATTTTTTTTTATCAAGTCTATAGTCTATACTGTGTCATGTCACCTGCAAATTTTTCCGGATTTCGAAAATAACCATTATGCTAATTTAAGCCAAAAATGGTATACAAATTTGCTAAAGATTTGGTGACCTGTGAAAATGAAAATACAAAAAAATGGTTTTCGATGACAGTAGTCAATATGAAAGTAGTCGTGGTATCTGCCAATTTATTGGCATTAGTGTAAGCTCCTGCGTGAATATTGCAGATTATATTGTGACCTGTGTTCGGTTGTAGAAATAACGTTTAAGTTGTCCTATTCACCATAGATCAAATCAAAGAAAAGATAGCAAAATAGGAATTTCATACGTTTTCTTGAGAAAGTGGCCTTTCGAGACTTTTTCGTGTTGTCGGACCGCAAGAGAAAACGTATTATTAAAATGGTATTAAAATGATCAAATTTCGCTATAACAGGTCCTTTGTCTCATGGCAACTATGTTGAAGACATGAAGAGAATTTTTTTAAAATAATATGTTTTTATTTCAAATTATTATTGAACTTTTTACCCTTCTTGTTCTATTTACTATGATAATTAAATACTATTTTGGAAACCTGGTCTCTTCCTGTAAAATTATTACACATTAACATAATCAAGTAATTAGTTGTTCATCACAGTGGCGAGTTGCATCTATGAGTAAATTACTTACTCTCACTGATAGCCAACTTAGATCCACATTGATATACATACTATACTGAAACATAAATCAACGTATACCAGGCTGCCCACACATGCACTAATTTTCAAAACAGTGGCAAGCAAACTTTGTTACAACTGCAACTAGGTGCAAAATTAGTAGGAAGCATAATGAAGTGACCTTTAGTGCTCCTGAAATTATTATTGTAGCTCGAAATATGAAAATTTTAGTTAGACAGCAAAATTTTGAGCTAACTCATTTTACAATTCTGCCAATTGCAATGGCAATTATAAGCGCACAATAAAATTGTGCTGCCTATTGGTGACAGTAAATAACTTTTTATTTTGACTATTTTAAAAAATTATTTTCTTATTTTATATATTATCATTATAT
>NW_026038543.1:0-5726 GCF_023373825.1 Bactrocera dorsalis
CCACTATTTACAGGACTAGTACTAAATCCTAAATGATTAAAAAGTCAATTTATTATTATATTTATTGGAGTAAATTTAACCTTCTTTCCACAACACTTTTTAGGACTAGCTTGTATACCTCGACGTTATTCAGACTACCCAGATGCTTACACAACATGAAATGTAGTTTCTACCATTGGTTCATCTATTTCTTTACTAGGAATTTTATTCTTCCTATTCATCATTTGAGAAAGTTTAGTAACACAACGACAAGTAGTTTACCCTATACAACTCAGTTCTTCAATTGAATGACTTCAGAATACTCCCCCAGCTGAACATAGTTATTCAGAATTACCTCTTTTAACTAATTATCTAATATGGCAGATTAGTGCAATGGATTTAAGCTCCATATATAAAGTATTTTACTTTTATTAGAAACTAATGACAACATGCGCTGCCCTTGGCCTTCAAGATAGAGCCTCTCCTCTTATAGAACAACTCACCTTCTTTCATGAACATTAGTAGGTTACTTAATATTTATACTATTCTTTAATTCATACACTAACCGAAATCTTTTACATGGTCAAACTATTGAAATAATTTGAACAATTCTTCCAGCAATTGTCCTGCTATTTATTGCTTTCCCCTCCCTTCGGTTACTATACTTATTAGATGAAATTAATGAACCTTCAGTTACGTTAAAGGCTATTGGACATCAATGATACTGAAGCTACGAATACTCAGACTTTATAAACGTAGAATTTGATTCGTATATAGTTCCAACTAATGAATTAGCGACAGACGAATTCCTGCTTCTAGATGTTGACAACCGCGTAGTTCTTCCCATAAATTCACAGATTCGAATTTTAGTGACAGCTGCAGATGTAATTCACTCATGAACAGTGAAAGCCTTAGGTGTAAAGGTTGATGGAACCCCCGGTCGATTAAACCAAACTAATTTCCTAATAAACCGACCTGGATTATTTTATGGTCAATGTTCAGAAATTTGTGGAGCTAATCACAGATTTATACCTATTGTAATTGAAAGACTTCCTGTAAATCATTTTATCAAATGAGTAACTAATAGAACTAATTCATAATTTTCATTAGATGACTGAAAGCAAGTACTGGTCTCTTAAACCATTTCATAGTAAATTAGCACTTACTTCTAATGAAAAAAAAATTAGTTAAAAAATAACATTAGTATGTCAAACTAAAATTATTAAACTATTTAATATATTTTGGTGCCTCAAATAGCCCCAATTGGCTGATTAAGCTTATTTATTATATTCCTTTATCATTAAATTGAATAAGAACATTTTTAGGACTTCTTCTAATTCCTTCTGCCTACTGATTAATACCCTCACGATGACATATTTTTTGAAATTCAATTCTTATTACACTTCATAAGGAATTCAAAACTCTTCTTGGCCCATCAGGACATTCAGGATCAACTTTTATTTTTGTCTCTTTATTTTCATTAATTTTATTTAATAATTTTATAGGACTATTTCCTTATATTTTCACAAGAACAAGTCACTTAACACTTACACTTACACTAGCTCTACCTCTATGATTATGTTTCATACTTTATGGATGAATTAATCACACACAACACATATTCGCTCACCTAGTACCTCAAGGAACCCCAGCAGTTCTTATACCATTTATAGTATGTATTGAAACAATTAGTAACATTATTCGACCTGGAACTTTAGCTGTTCGATTAGCAGCTAATATAATTGCAGGACATTTATTACTTACTCTTTTAGGAAACACTGGGCCTTCCCTTTCTTACGCAATTGTATCATTATTATTAATTGGTCAAATTGCTCTATTAGTTCTAGAATCAGCAGTTGCTATTATTCAATCATATGTATTTGCAGTTCTAAGTACACTATACTCTAGAGAAGTAAACTAATGTCAACACACTCAAACCACCCATTTCATTTAGTAGATTATAGTCCCTGACCTTTAACAGGAGCAATTGGAGCTATAACCTCTGTCTCAGGATTAGTAAAATGATTCCATCAATATGATATTTCATTATTTGCATTAGGAAATATTATTACTATTTTAACAGTTTATCAATGATGACGAGACGTATCTCGAGAAGGAACTTTTCAGGGACTGCACACCTTACCTGTAACATTAGGATTACGGTGAGGAATAATTCTATTCATTTTATCAGAAGTTTTATTTTTTGTATCTTTCTTCTGAGCTTTTTTCCACAGAAGTTTATCTCCAGCCATTGAACTGGGAGCTATATGACCTCCTGCAGGAATTCAACCTTTTAATCCATTCCAAATTCCACTATTAAATACAGCCATTTTATTATCTTCAGGAGTTACTGTTACATGAGCACATCATAGTTTAATAGAAGGTAATCATTCTCAAGCAACACAAGGGTTATTTTTTACAGTTCTCTTAGGAGTCTATTTTACTATTCTGCAAGCATATGAATATATCGAAGCACCATTTACCATTGCAGATTCAGTTTATGGTTCTACTTTTTTCATAGCAACAGGATTCCACGGAATTCATGTATTAATTGGAACAACATTTCTTCTAGTATGCTTAATTCGACATTTAAACAACCACTTTTCTAAAACTCACCACTTTGGGTTTGAAGCAGCTGCATGATACTGACATTTCGTTGATATTGTTTGATTATTCCTTTATATTTCAATTTATTGATGAGGAGGATAATTAATTTTTATCTATATAGTATATAAGTATATTTGACTTCCAATCATAAGGTCTACTAATTAGTAGTATAGATAATTTTTTCAATTACTATCATAGCATCAATTCTAATTATCATCACCAGTGTAGTTATAGCCCTAGCTTCCATTTTATCAAAAAAAGCACTAACAGACCGTGAAAAATGCTCCCCCTTTGAATGCGGATTTGACCCCAAGTCTTCTTCACGACTACCTTTTTCACTTCGATTTTTTTTAATTACAATTATTTTCTTAATTTTTGATGTAGAAATTGCCCTTATTTTACCTATAATTTTAATCATTTCAATTTCTAACATCATTATATGAACTACAACAAGTATTGTATTTATTATTATCTTAATTATTGGACTATACCATGAATGAAACCAAGGAATATTAAATTGATCAAATTAGGGTTGTAGTTAATTATAACATTTGATTTGCATTCAAAAAGTATTGAAATATCAATCTACCTTATAGCTCAGAATATGAAGCGATTTATTGCAATTAGTTTCGACCTAATCTTAGGTATTTTATGCCCTTATTCTATAACTAAATATTAATTGAAGCCAAAAAGAGGCTTATCACTGTTAATGATAGAACTGAGATTGATCTCCAATTAAGGAAGTATGACGTTCAAGAAAAAGCTGCTAACTTTTATCTTTTAATGGTTAAACTCCATTTGTACTTCTGTTTATATAGTTTAATAAAAACATTACATTTTCATTGTAAAAATAAAATTTTCTATTTTTATAAATTACTAAATATAATACACTACATCCAAGAATTATTCAATTACCCTAACATCTTCAGTGTTATGCTCTATTTTAAGCTACTTGAATAAAAAATTAAAAGAAATGAAAACAAGAAAATAATTCATAAAACAAATAATAAAAGATAAACCTTTAAGTTATTATTGTGCATAACAGATACATACTGAGAATATTTAACTAATTCATTATATAAATTTTGACCCCCTAAAAATTCTGATCAACCCTGATCAAAAGATTTACATACTCTTATTCCTAAGACTAATGGATAGTTAATAATTCCATAAGTAGAAATATAAGGTATAAATCATATAGAACCAGAAAAATAACTCACTAGATAATTATGCAAAGACTTATTAAAATAAAATAAAGAAACATTAGAAATTAAATAACCCAATACACCTCCTACCACACAAACAAATAAAGTTAATAATTTTAAATAACTAGGTAAACAAATTATATAGGGAGTAGGAAAAATTAATCAACTTAATATTCTACCTCCAACAATTCTCATTATTAGTAAACCACTTATACCTCGCAATATAACTCAACCTTCATCTCTCAACATGTTTAAAGAACCACAATTTAATTCTCCAGTTATAGTATAATAAACCAACCGAAAAGAATAACAGACAGTCAACCCAGTGGAAAAAAAATAAAGAAAAAAAGAAAATATATTAATATAACTTAACGAAACAACTTCTAAAATCAAATCCTTAGAATAAAACCCAGCTAAAAAGGGTATACCACACAAAGCTAAATTAGCTACATTAAAACACCCAGAAGTCAGAGGTATATATACTCCCAATCCCCCTATCAATCGAATGTCCTGAGAATTATTTATATTATGAATAATAGCTCCAGCACACATAAATAACAATGCCTTAAATAAAGCATGAGTTAATAAATGAAAAAAAGCAAGCTTATAAAATCCTATAGATAAAATTCTTATTATAAGGCCTAATTGTCTTAATGTAGAAAGAGCAATAATCTTCTTTAAATCAAATTCAAAATTAGCTCCTAATCCCGCTATAAATATTGTCAACCCAGAAAGCAACAATAATAAATCTCCCAACCATCTACCTCTTAATAAAATATTAAATCGAATCAATAAATAAACCCCAGCAGTTACCAGAGTTGAAGAATGAACTAAAGCTGATACAGGAGTAGGGGCTGCTATAGCAGCAGGTAATCAAGAAGAAAAGGGAATCTGAGCTCTTTTAGTTATAGCAGCTAACATAATTAATGCTCCAATAATTTCTATTTCAATACTATCCTTCATGCTTTCTAAATAAAAAATATAATTTCAACTTCCATAGTTTAATATTCAAGCAATTGCTAATAAAAAAGCCACATCCCCAATCCGATTAGATAGAGCAGTAAGTATCCCAGCATTGTAAGATTTTACATTTTGAAAATAAATAACTAAACAATAAGACACTAATCCTAAACCGTCTCATCCTAATAAAATTCTAATTAAATTAGGACTAATAATTAATAACATTATTGACAATACAAACATTAAAACTAATATAATAAAACGATTAATATTTGTATCTCCTCTCATATATTCCTTTCTATAATAAATTACTAAAGAAGCAATTAACAAAAACAAATGATATAAATAATAGTCTTATTCAATCAAACAAAAAAGTCATCACAATTCTAGTTGAATTTAAACTGACAACTTCTCACTCTAAAAATAAAGAATAATCATTTAACAAAAACACTAATCTAGAAGTAAAGAAACTAATTCTAATAGTAATTAAAATTAAAAATCTAATTCTACAAATTGATAAATATTTCACGATCTAAAATGATAAACCTCATTTCATTGACACCACAAATCAATATTTTAAATAAACTATTTAGATCTAAAGTCAAAATAAACAAATATCTCTCTTTAAAATTAATAGATTTAAAGGAAATCAATGAAGAAATAATAAAAAAAATTCACGAATCTTACCCCCTCTAAATGAATAAACCCCTGAAAAAATCTTTCCATGTTGACTATAAGCATATAAATACAAAAGTATAAGCAAGCACTAAAAAAAGATAATAAAGATAAAGAAATTATAGTAACCCAAGATCAAACTTACAATTCTATCTAACAAAGAAATTTCCCCCAATAAATTTAAAGAAGGTGGTGCAGCTATATTACAAGCTCTTAACACAAAATCACCATAAAGTTATTGAAGGCATAAAATTTAATAAACCCTTTATTGATTGTAAATAAACCTTCGACTCCCCAATC
>NW_026038544.1:0-5621 GCF_023373825.1 Bactrocera dorsalis
AATTGCAAAACACAAATAAAAGCAAACACCACAGGCACATCATCGTGCCACTCACGCAGTTATGTATATTTGTTTGTATGGCTTGCAAGAGCAGCTTTCTTAATCTGATATTGGAGCAATGTACCCTATGATGTTTTATTTTCTACTGTTTTATATATGAGTATACATATACCTGTGTACATGGAAAATGTGGCAAGTGAAAGTTATTGACAAATATGAATTCTTTCTTCCTTGTGTATTTGGGTTTTCTGTCAGAGGAAATGAAGTATGTATGGATGACAATAGGTGCTATTGTTTCAATAGTGGGCTTCAAACAATTTCGGTTGCAGCGAAACTATAATACCCTTCACAAAACTGCAAAAGTTTCCTCACAATAACTTGGATCTGAAAGTTTGGATGCTATAGTAACTTAGTCTGAACAATTTCTGCGGAGATTACAGCGTTTTCTTGGACAATAACCGGTGTCAAATTAGTTGAAGATATCTCGTCAAATTATATAGCTTTCTTTTTGTGAGCTACAAATCTCGTGACAAACTTCATATACCCAATTTACTCTTGCCACATTTCCAATAATACATAATATTATAGAACCACATATGGCACATTTGCTATAATCCATGAATATGCAAGGGAAAATAGGGCGTCTTTTAAATTTTTTCTGACAACTTTGGAAATAAATAAACTAATGTTAAATACGAATATTACTTATAAACATACAAATATAGATCATAAATACGAGTATATATATTCGCAAATGTTTTAAACAATTACAATAATTGTTTAAAACTCAACAAAGATTTTATCAACCCTACCGCCCAAATAGTCTTTCGTCGAGTGAGAAATCTTCCATTCTGATTTTATTTTTAAATTTGGAAACCTTATATACTACATTTCAAAATATCCTAAATAACTAAATACCCGTATATATGTGTGTTTATATGTATGTATGTTGCCTATTGTTTGAACCTATGTTGTGTGACCTTGGGTTTGTTTTAATGTGAGTACATTTACAAGCAGTTGTAAAATGTATTCTAAGAACCCATGGGTTATCATATGCAAACATCTTATCCTTAGTAATGTTTGTGTTATTGTCTTTTGAATGCTATTGTTTTGCATGACAATGCATTTTAAGTATGTGTATGTTTATGTATGTATATTAAATATCTATGTTCAAATATATTGGTCCTTCCAGTCTAAAAAAGAGCTCAGCCAAATTAAAAAAGCCCTGATATTATTAAAAATACAGGCAAATAAAGTAAAGTAAGCCCTGCTATTTATGAAAATACAGGCAAAATAAAAATATGTAAAACATTGATAAGAAATTGTAAGACGGGTTCATATTCCCGCGTATTTATATAATCACATAAGCCGTTTTAGTGCGAAACTAAACGCTGTGTTAAAAACTGTTAGCCAAAAAAATTTTCAGCGGCTGTGAATCGAGCCACAGCAAGGTCAACCAGGCGACCAAAACAATTACCTCCAACGATTTTTTAAAGAATAAAAACAGTTCATTAAAAAATAGTTGAAACGTCGAACACTGCGGACATGTTACAAAGGAAAGGCTTAAACAATGAATCTTATTTCTAATACAAAAATGGATGATCCATATGGACCGTTACAATGATGGCTGCTGATGGACGCTTCGTCAATTAACAGCTGATTTACAGTGTTGCCATCTGAACTATGAATATTACAATTATGAAATGAAGATAATATTAAATACATATGTATATAGTATGTAGAAGATGAAATCTCTCCGGGCGATCGAGTTGATAAAAGGAAAAGGAAAGGCGTTGTAGTATATGTATATGAAAAATTACAATAATCTTATTTTTATTTTAATACTCTCGCAACAAAGTTGCTAAGGAGAGTATTATAGTTTTGTTCACATAACGGTTGTTTGTAAGTCCTAAAACCAAAAGAGTTAGATATAGGGTTATATATACCAAAGTGATCAGGGTGACGAGTAGAGTTGAAATCCGGATTTACTTGAGTTTAATTGAGATATCATGATGAAACTTGGTACACGTATTTCTTGGCTCCATAAGAAGGTTAAGTTTGAAGATGGGCAAAATCGGCCCACTGCCACGCCCACAAAATGGCGGAAACCGAAAACTTATGAAGTATCATAACTAAGCCATAAATAAAGATATTAAAGTGAAATTTGGCACAAAGGATCGCATTAGAAAGGGGCATATTTGGACGTAATGTTTTTGGAAAAGTGGGCGTGGCCCCACCTCCTACTAAGTTTTTTGTACATATCTCGGAAACTGATATAGCTATGTCAACCAAACTCTATAGAGTCGTTTCCTTCAGGCATTTCCATATACAGTTCAAAAATGGAATAAATCGGATAATTACCACGCCCACCTCCCATACAAAAGTTATGTTGAAAATTACTAAAAGTGCGTTAACCGACTAACAAAAAACGTCAGAAAAACTAAATTTTACGAAAGAAATGGCAGAAGGAAGCTGCACTCAGGCTTTTTTTTAAAATTGAAAATGGGCGTGGGGTCGCCCACTTATGGACCAAAAATCAGTCCTCAGGAACTACTCCACCGATTTCAATGAAATTCGGTATATAATATTTAATCATAATCATCAGGGTGTTAGATGATATGTCCGAAATATGGGTGAAATCGGTTCACAACCACGCCTTCTTCCAATGTAACGCTATTTTGAATTCCACCTGATGCCTTCTATGTATAAAATATACATTAGGAACCAATGATGATAACGGAATAAAACTTTACAGAAATACGGTATTTGAGCTGAGGTATCCCTTGTGGAAAAATTGTCGTGATCGAACTATAACTTTTCAAGGTCCCTGATTTCGAACACGAAGAACTCAGTGCCTAACCTAACCTAACCTAATTTTTCACCGAAAATATCGGTAAATCTCTAAGAATTTGATTCTAATTAATTTTACAGCAAAATAAAAAATATATACTTGACGGATAATGAAATCTCGATTATCACTTTATCATGCGAGAGTATAAAATGTTCGGTGACACCCGAACTTAGCCCTTCCTTACTTGTTCTACTTAAAAATTGAACTGGATGAAAATTCTGATCTTCACTACACTTTTGCATAAATATTTCGCCATATCCAAATTTGGATGCATCCGTATGCATCTCGGTTTCACCATGAGGGTTGTATAACCGAAGAACTGGTAATGAGGTTAGGGCACTCTTTAAATTTTGAAAAGTTACCTGTTCTGTTTCTATTTGGAAATTACTGTGCTTCTTTAGCAAATCTGACAAAGGTTTTGCCAGTGATGGATACCCACTAACAAATCGTCCAAAGTAAGAAGTCAATCCAAGAAATCGTTCGACACCTTTCCTATCATTTGGCATTGGGTAATTCTTAATGGCCTGAATCTTTTCCTCAAATGGCTTAAATGTCCCCGTCTCAATGACATGTCCAAGGAAATTAACTTTTCGCTCAAAAAATTGACACTTTTTCCACTTGATGTGCACACCGTATCGCGATCCTACTTCGAGAACTCGTCTTAATTTCATTATTCCTTCATTAACATCTTTGAATGGAATAATGAAGTCGTCCATATCTATAGAAATCGTCCCGTCCTTTATAAGGTCTTTGAAAATATAGTTTATGAACCTACAAAATACGGCTGGTGAGTTACATATACCAAATGGAACGTATTTAAATTCGTAATGCCCATCTGGGGTAACGAATGCTGTATATTTCATCGAATCTTCCGCTACGGGCACATGGAAAAGTCCATCTTCCAAGTTGTAAAAATTTTTGCTTCTTGCAACCTGTCCAAAACATCATCGAACTGTGCCATGGGAAAGTTACCTCGAATAATGTTGTTGACCCATCTTTTTTATTTACTATAACAATTGGCGATGCGTAATTCGAAAAACTTGGCTGGATGATGCCAGCTTTTAGCCAATTTTCCACTTGCTGGCTTACGAAACTTTTGTCTTCTAAAGACAATCTTCTTGGGCGTTGAACTACCGGTACTTCGTCACATGAAACAATCTTCATTTTATATTGACATTTTTCAATACATTGGGGTTTATAACTGTGTATCAATTCCTGAATAACTACGTTGTTACTATATTCCCCTGCACTCAAACATAACTCCTGAAACTCTTCTAATAACTCTATTCTTTTTTCTTTGCGGTTTTCTTCTACCTCTTGTTCACCATCACTCCTCTCTATAAATTTTGCATTTCTGGCTTTATATTAATATTGACTTTATCTAGTACTGATGTGCCTATGAACACTGAATATGGAATAGCGGTTTCGCTGGTGAAAATTCTTTGGCGCATGCGCCATATAAAGTGCGCTTTTCATCGCCGACTTCACCGTCAAATTTAATTTTTTGAAAACATCGCTCCGTATTAGGCACAAACAACATCCAGTATCAACCAATGCATCAACTTTTAGTCCTCCTACCTTCACTAGTTTTACCGGTAAACTTATTTTTGATTTGTCAAAATTTACAACATTAATCTTATCTGATTCATTCTTTACTTTTACCATTGCATTCAAATGACTTGTGTCCTATACCATTACATTTGAAACATTTGGTTTGTTGACTGCTGCAGTCCCGAATGAGATGTGTGGAGCTTCCACACCTAAAACACGATTTTGAGACTTTCTGATTATAAGTTGTAGTTACGACTTTCTGTATGGACTTCTCTGCTTTACTATGGATTTTTTCGTAAACTTTTATCTTATCTTTTAACTCACTAATTGTTTTTGCTTCGTACAGAACCGCTTTGTTTAATTTCGTATCTATTATACCCTCTATTAAATATGATATTAAACTTTCCGTATCGATATTTACTGGCTTTCCAATTTCTGTAAGAACATACAACTACTCGCGAAACGTTTCGTTTACCCTCTTCTTACGACTTCTCAACTGACTATGCACTTCTTACGACGACACCTTTTTCCCAAATTCACTGATCAATTTTTCTTTCAGTGATTCCCAACTGACCAAGCCTCGTTGACTTCTAATAAACAATTTGGCAGCTCCTTTCAGCAACTGCTTACTATAAATAAATTTCTGCACACTATTCCACCCTACTACCAATGCATTCTCCTCAAAGTCATTTATCCATTGCTGAATATCGATATTATCGTCACCACTAAATTGTGTTAGGCTTTCTTGGATATCATTAAACGTAAAAACAGATCTACCTATCGGTGCCACAGCGGCAATAAAATTTGTATTTGATACATCTTCGTAGGAACTAACTGATTCAGCATTTTCATCATCCTCATGTGTCTCATGTCCATGGTGCAACAACAGTCTCTTTTGCAACTCTGCTTTACGTCCAGTAGTGGAAATATTTAGTTCACGTAGTACTTGCTGCAATTCCCTTATGTTTAGTGTCAGTACTGCTTGTCTATCCATTGTCGCGATGCACTGTTACAATTCAAATTTTCACTTATAATTAAATGGTATTTCTAAACAAATTACTAGAAATGTAAAAAATTTGAATAATATACACATGTGCTAAATATAGTATAACGATTTTATATTCGACTTATCTGCTTTCTGCGTCCACTACTCTGATTCTTCGTTCAACATCTATGTTTCTGCCTTCAGCTTATTCAACTTCTCTGCTTCTCGCTTTTA
>NW_026038545.1:0-5553 GCF_023373825.1 Bactrocera dorsalis
CGATGGTAAGAATAATAGGTTAGCCGCAAGCTTACTGATTATTAAATATGAAAGAGACTCAAAGTGTTAACTCAATTAAAATAACTTGGGTAGTCGCTATCGCTAAAGTGAAGTGATAGGAAGTCTCTTAAAAATAACTTGTACATACCAGAGAGCTGCAACGAGTATGATAAAATCAGAACAAACGGTCGTGCCAAAAACACATCAAATCAATTCAGTTCAGCATAGACAACATTGTTACTCAATTCGAGTAGCAGCCAGCGTCAACTGATCTGATGCAGCACGAACAATCTGTTCTTCGGCAATCACGATCGAGTAAACGTATGGCTGGTTCCAATCGTATCATGACAGTTCGGCTGACTTCAAAAACTTCAATTGCTTTGCATACGAACAAAGTTCGAACTTCGATAAAGCATCCGCAGTATTTATTACATCACATCACATTTTGAAACGCATTAACTCGATAGTCGATGCGCAGTGATACAGAAAATCGTGCATCACTAAGAAACTTGATGCTTTTCAATGTTTGAACGCAACGATGGCAGACTAAGATTGGTATGCATTGCTATTATTGGTTTATTAATTTATATTTAAATGGTTTATTTTTAGTGAAAAATGGAATTATGAGCGTAAAAAGCTGCTTCTGACCACCCGACTGCGTTATGAGGGCGATATCGCTGCCAAACGCAAAAAAAGGTCAGTGCTGTGGGAAAGAATATTAAATAATATTAAAGAAGTTGACGCCAAATTCCCATTCAGCCGTGATGATATAACCAGGAAATTTCTGAATTTTATGGTAACGTATAAACGAATAAAGAGAAACAATACATCAGGAGAAGCCGCCACTCACTGGGAATTTTACGAGGAAATGGACGATGTTTACGGCACTCGCAGCGATGTGACCGTTCCTCAGGACACTTTAGATTCATCGCTATATGATATATTGAGTGGAACCGGTGATACTAACGATTTTCGTGAATTAGATAGCACATCACCAAAGTCAAAATCAAAATCAGATCGAAAGAAGTGCGAGATCCTAAGTTTTTTGGAAAAAGAAGCCTTTGCAGACAAAGAAATTTTAAAAGAGTTGATGCAGGTAGAAAAAGAAAAGCTGGAAGTGGAAAAACAAAAAGTGGAAAAACAAAAGTGGAAGCCTACTTTTGCTACTGACATCTACATATGTCTAATAACTAATAGAATACAATACCGACAGAGCTGTGCATAGCACATTTACGACTTATTTTAAACGTTTTTCTCAATCCTATATTTTTAAATAGTCGTAACGTACATTTCATTTTAAATGAATTTATTTACTCATATCTTTAAAGCACATGAAGTACAAATTATAAATAAATGTTATTACAACTTAAAAACTTATAAAAATATAGTAAGCTGAAATTCAAATTTAAAATTTTAGATTAATTTAGCAAAAAAAAAAACATTACAAAAGGATTGAAAATTAGCTTGTGGACTCTTACTTCGGTCATTGCATATAAGCATGTAAATATTAAGCTGAAATTAAAGTAATTAGATTTGTTCTTTTTCGTATGACTTTGGGACACATCAGGTTGTGAATTATATTCAACGTCTATTTGATTTATTATAGTTTCTTCGTCAATATTACAATCTTCGTTGTCAATAATAAAATTGTGAAACACCATCCAGCCATTATTATGTGCTTTGTCAAGACCAAGTTCTGGATTTCAAGATAATTAAGAATCCGAATTTTTGTTTTCAAAATACCGAAAGCCTGCTCTATGAAGACTTTTGTCGAACTTAGCACATAGGTGAATCTTTTTTGTTCTTGTGTAAGATGCCCATTATCTTTGTATGGTACCATTAAAAAAGTCTCTAAAGGATAAGCACCGTCTCCCAATAAATAAATTTTAAGCGTATTGTTTATGATAGTTTAGTTTTGGGCCATATGGATGCCTCATGACACCGTCCTGGATATCCAGCGAATACATCAGTAAAACGCATTTTACTATCCGCTATTGCCTAGATATAAGTTAACACCGGTTAACACGTATCCGGTCAACACTCCACTCCCACCGATATTGCTGACGGTGCGTCGGCAGGTTTGAGTGTGGTAATAGTATAACAACAACTCTCCCACCGATACTGATGACGAAGCGTCGACCAGGTAGCGCGAGTTGCGTCGTCATACGACTCTACCACTTTCAAACTTGTCGATATACCAAAAAAGACAAGTATTTTCTAAATATTTTTCATTCCTCTAAAATGTAAGTTGAATCTTCAGATTCAACTACATACATACATATTAACATGCATAAATACATAAATAAAGAAATATGCAAGTTATCGCGAAGAAACGACACACCCTAATTCCCGTCGTAATAAGAGCCTACCACTCTGCACATGTCGCTAAGTCAGCACATTTTGCGTGAGAACATTGGCCAGACATCTAAGTAAACAAACACCATGCACGAGGCGCAAGGTCAGCAAAACGTCAGCAGAGGAGCTACAACGCGATGCGGGTTGGTGGCTTGAGCGAAGTTAGGAATAATTTAATGGGCACTTTATACTTGACAACTAAGCCGTGATGACGGCAAATAAAATAACTTCAAATTGAATAATACATTTGAATAATTGGCGCCCAACGTGGGGCTCGCGAGTGAAAAGTTTAATAGAAAAATATAAAGTTCTTAACTCGACTCGTGTAACTACGACAGTTGGCTCACTTAAAATCGACAACAATCAACTACTTGGACTCAGCGTGGACTTAAAGAAGAGACAACCTTTGGCCCGATCAATTAACCGGAAGAACCTGAACCTAATTTTAATCTATTCAAATCCAATGGAAGGGTAAGTGAGATGCTCGTTTCCTGGAATAAATATAGCAATAATTGTGAATAAAATAAAGGAAAGTGACAGAACAAAAATTAATGAGTGAAGGTCTGGAAGACCTTTTTAGAAATTTAAAGTTAGGAAGTCAGAAAGCAAATATGAACACGGAACAAATAACCGAGTTAATTAAGGCGGAAGTTAGAAGTGCTTTGGCAGCACAAAGGTTGGAGTTCGATAGGAAGTTAGGAGCAATCCAAAACCAGGTGACAGGCAGCAGGCCAAAGGTAGAAAAATATCTAAAGGTATCTGTAAATCCACTAGTGACATGTGACATAACGCTTGATGCTATCAAATCACTTCCAGAATTTCATGGTCACATAGGCACATATGTGTCATGGCGCGAGGCGGCGCATAACGCTTATGAAACTGTTCAAAAGGTACGATGGGCAGTGAACGACACTACCAAGCAGTTACCATTTTGAGGAACAAAATAAGAGGGGCTGCCGATGCGGTCCTCTCATCGTTTAGTACTGTGCTGAACTTTAATGCCATTATAGCACGTTTAGACTTTACGTACGCGGACAAACGTCCCGTATATCTTATAGAGCAGGAATTATCTACCTTAAGACAGGGTTCTAGGTCCTGTCTGGAATTCTACGATGAGGTAGAAAAGAAGCTAACGTTACTAGCTAATAAGACTATAATGTCTTACGAGAGTAGCGTGGCAGAAATTATAAACGAGAAATATAGGGCAGATGCCCTAAGAGTTTTCATTTCCGGCTTAAGGAAGCCTTATGCGACATTCTTTTCGCCTCACGGCCGTCTGACCTTCCGTCTGCTCTTGCTTTAGCACAGGAGGTAGACTCAAACCATGAGCGGTATGGCGTTCGCGGCCAATTTTTGCTGCCAGGAACGTCGAGGGCAACCACATTAAAAAAAATAATAATATAATTTCAAGCCAGAACAACCATAGGAACAAACACTTATGATCCACCCTCAGCTCATAAGAGCCCACACTACTATAGTAATAGGCAGTACAAACCCGGACATGCACCTCATTTTACGGAAAATCAAAGGGTAAATAACGGACGTGACAACGACAGACTAGTCATAGCGGAACCAATGGACGTTGATCCATCCTTATCGAAATTTAAACACCATCGTTTGACAGAGACCGAGGGTGCCTATCAAGGAAACCGTAATAGAATGCAACAGGGCTATCAACAAAAACGTCCAGCAAATTCTGGACGTTACACAGGACCAAAGATCCAACGTGTTAATCATCTGGAGGAGGAAGTTGAGCTACAGAGTGAATCATTGTACGGTGCAGAAGCCGAACAAGCGGCGGATGACGTAAGTTTAGATCAACTTAATTTTTTAGGGGAAGGTCCTCCTACCCTGGATTTCAAAGTTCCTAGGAGGGAAAGAAGTGAAACTCCTTATCGATACTGGTGCGTCGAGGAGTTATATGAAACCAACACCGGCTTTAAGGACACAACATTTCAGGGACACATTCTCTGTAAATCTATTCACGGGGTTACTTCTATCATGGAAAAATGCTACATGAAAATATTTGGCGTAGGTGGCAGAATTTTCATCTTACCGGACTTAACATCATTTGATGGCGTGATTGGGCTCGACATACTAAACAGGGTCCATGCGAACATTGACCTTAAATAGAATACAATAAATCATGATTTTGGTGAGGAGGAAATCTCCTTCATTTCCAGTCATGACGTAAGCCATCTTAGGCTTCAAACAAATCTAGTACCAACAGACGTTAGGGAAGATTTTTCTAGAATGATCAAAAGGATGAATGGGGTTTTTGCTGACCCCAATGAGGCACTACCGTACAATACAAAGGTTGATAGCAACAAATTCGCACGGAGGACGAAACACCAGTTTACTCAAGATTATACCCGTACCCCACTGAGTGTAGCGGATTTCGTGGACAAAGAAATCAAGGATTTGTTAGCAAATGGAGTTTATCCGGCCATCAAGATCACCCTTTAAACAACCTCCTATATGGGTGGTAAAGAAAAAGGGGGTAAGACGAAAAGCGGACAGAGCGAAGCAGGAGATATGTTATTAGATTTTCGGTGGAAATATTCAATGAATAAAACTATTCGGTGATTAAATACCACAATTTCCCCGACATAACAGGAATTCTTTCCAATTTGGGTGGTAGTACTATACGTCACACACTTTGGACTTAAAATCTGGTTTCCATCCAGATTCAAACTATTGGAGCGTGATAGTGAATAAAAAAAAACCGCTTTCTCTGCGTCAAGGATGGGCAAGTATGAATTTTACGAGTTACCCTTTTGATTAGAAAAAATCGCGACGAGGCATCTTTCAACGCGCCATAGACGACGCTATTAATGAGAGCATATTGGGAACAAGCTGTTTTGATTATGTAAGACGACGTTATTAATTTTTTCGGAAAACAAACAGCAGCATCTGAAAGATATAGAATCAATTTTAAATTGTAATGATTATTTAGGGCCAACATGAGAGTGTCAGTTGAAAAATCCAAATTTTTTAGGACTGAGGAACGAATACCTGGGGTTCTTAGTTTCACAAGGAGGAAAATAAAACGTGTCCAGACAACGTCGACACAATACGAAGTTTCACCTGAAGCCCACCACTAGAAGGGGACTCAGATCATTCATAGTACTAGCGGGTTATTATAGATGTTGTATAAGGGATTTCGCCAGAATATCAAAAACCATTGTTCGAGCATCA
>NW_026038546.1:0-5239 GCF_023373825.1 Bactrocera dorsalis
TATTTTTCAGCCGCCCTCGCGCAACAAAAAATGTGGCAAAGTTGGTGATTTTTGCAATTTGGCCGACGATTGTTGTACGAAGCGCTGCCTCAGTTTTGCTAAAAGATGTGTGACCTAAAAAAGAGGAATAGTGCCTGAATTTCTTTAATTTAATAAACGATTTATCTATGTACTTCGAACACTTTAACTTTATGAAATAAATATGTATTATGACAAAAAAAATGTATTTGAAGGTTTAGTGAAGAATTATCTTCTAGATTTTCAATCTTTCGGTGCTAGATTTTACTCCATTATGAACTGATCCGACATTCAGCCATACGCGTTTGAAGTAAGGGGAATATTCAATAACAAAAAAAGATATGCCGGTATAACGTTGTACTTATAACGCTTTATAAGATGGAATAATATTGCATAATTCTAAAATAATACTTTCAGATCGAAGGAAATTACTTTTTCGTTGAAATACATATTTGAATGCTCCAGAAATTTTTTTTGTAGTTTTCCAATTGAGACAATTCTCTACCATCGGTCAAAGCTGGCTACTTCTGGGCGGGTGCTACATTCAGATAGTCCGAATCTTCACAATACATGTTCGAATTAAGACTTTCGCCGTAGGGGAGCAACTGTCAATAGATGATTCCCTGTTAATCCCCATTGTGATTCAGTACTGATGCGCAAAAGGAAATCCGCTCCACTCGCGTCTCACCCATACATTGTTTCTGTATCCAGTCTTATTTGGATGATTCCAAATCGTTTTTGGTTGCAATGTTTAAGCGCTGGGGCTCACCCAAAGTTTGGTTATTTGACCGTCGAACTATTCATTATTTTACCACCTTTTTTGACAATGAGTCTTCCAGAATATGGTGCATCTTAGATATCAAAATTACCGAAAAAGAATCGAGGAAACTAAAATAAGAAGGCAACTGCGGTTAATATATTTTTCTTGGACCAAAGAGTTCTTAAATTTAGTATTGGCTTTACTGTTCAGAAATTTAAACAAACAAGCCAATTTATTTGAAAAATTGTTACGTTATTGGGTTTGATGCTTTTAATTATACTGAGATAGATTTACTTAAAGAGTTAGAGGTAGTTAGAATTTTCAAAAAGTTATTTGCATTTTCGTTAAGTGTAATATCTTCCCTGAAAATTTCACGTTAATCCGATAATTAGTTTTTGAGTTATTCGAGAAATAAGAAAGAGAGCTCGGGCACTTCAAAGCGCTAGTGTGAAACTTTAAACGCGTTTTTCTCAAAACTATGTTTTTTGAATCGGTGACAACTGTAACTCGAAAACCGTTCAGTAGATTTTAATGAAATTTATACAGCTTTTAGAATACATAATAAACTCGGGCCTGATCGAAGGATTTTTATTTTTTCGAAAATTTCGATTTTTTAAGACCAATTAACTGTTGATTTTTTCGCAAAAATTTAGAAAAAAATTTCCTGAGGCCGCCATTTTGTTAATTTTGAAAAAAAAAAAATAAAATCCTTCGATCAGGCCCGGGATTATCTATTTATAAAACTAATTTTTTTTGTCCGATTGTTTTTAGATGAATCTCCAAGGACTTATGCTTGTCACCGCAAGTACCTTTTTTTGGAACAGGGTCAACACAAACAACTATAACTTTGGAAATTAAATTTTTTTTTGAAATTTTCGTGACTTCAAGTCAACACATCCTATAATAATGCCATATTACTACTTTTGTAAAATAACATGATTTAGTAGCAAAAAAATATACTGAAAATTCTCATTTTTTCGTGCCTCTGACTACCCCTAACCCGTTAAACGGCTTTTACTTAAGGCTTGTTTAACAAGATTTAAAACTATATTTTACTTAATATTTAAAATATTTTCCAGAAAAAGATACTAAATAGGGCTATATTAGGGTTTAAGTTTGAAAAGGAACTACTTAAGATGGAGTGAGATGGAAAATACATTGTGACAAAAAATGATAAGGATATTGTAATTTAAATTCCCCGGTTAAATGATATTTCAAAAAAATGTATTTTTTTAAGTTGGTGGGACTATCGAACAAAGAATTGTGTCTCAAATTTTGTATTTATAACCAAATTTCGTTTACGGTGATTCAAAAACACAAGCCTACGAGTGATACAAAGTCTTTAGAAACGGCCGAGAGATCGTTGAAGGCATGCCTCGTTCTGAAAGACCTTTGACTGCTTTAATCGATGAAAAGATTAAAAAAGTCAAGGATATGGTGCTTGAAGTGAGTGGGATGGCAAGAGAGCTCGACATCTCTCGCGAGTCCGTTCATATGATTTGGTGAAAATTTTGGGTATGAAACGCGTTCTTGCTCGATACGTCTCGATAAAATTGATTTTATTCAAATTGCGAACCGTAAACTGGTCTCTTTGGATACGCTTGATCGTGCGAATTCCGATCCTAATTCATGGCAGCATGGTGTTTATCAGTTTGACATGCAAACAAAACAACAATCATCAGAATGGATAGAAATGAGCCGAGACCAAAAAATTTCGCGCAAGCCACTCAACAATAAAGGTGATGCTTATTATTTTTTTCGATATTCGTGGTTTAGTGCGTGATAATTTTGTTTTGTAGGAACAGACAGTCAATAATGACTTCTATTTAGCCATATCGAAGCGTTTGAGTGAGAACATCCGTCGAAAACGGGCGGAATTGTGAAAGAATTCATAGATTTTACGTGATGATAGTGCACCGTCGCATCGAGCGACGATTGTGACCGAATTTAAAGCCAAAAACGCAATGAATATCATCAATCAACCACCAAATTTGGCTTCGTATTAATTTTTCTTGTAACCACATTGAAATTGTCGCTCGGTGGAATCCGTCTTCAATCGAACGAAGAAACACAACAAAATTTGCTGAAGGAGATGAAGGCCATCCCATAAAGTACCTGTGAAAACTGTTTCAAAGACGGGAAAAACCGTTGGTATAAGTATATTACATCTGCTTGGGTTTACTTTGAAGGCAGCAAAATAAAAATTGATGAATAATCGTGTTAATCATTCGTAAACTATTTTGCTAAGTTAATGCTATTGGTTTGTCAGGAGCTGACTTAATGGAGCCAGTTTACCTACATTTGCAATTACTCATGTATATAAAATTATATTCACGCTTATATTGTTATGTGAGTTGGGCGTCATTTTCGATTAAATTTATATTATTTAAATTTAAATAAACCGGACTTTTATTTTATTGCCAATTTACAATTATTGCTTTTGCAAAGTAATTACTTTCGCTCTTATCAGTTCAAGTGGTCAGTGACTATGCTGAATAAATTGCATAATACGAATTGGTTGAAGAGATGATGAATTGATAACACAAAAAGTAGCTGGTTAAAGTTAAAAGCAACCAATGAGTACAAGAACAAAAATAAATGTAAACTATATACTTATTATACATATAGATATATGTAAACAACATAATGCAAAACATATAGACTGGTCCTTTGTTATTTTTGACGAAAAGTTATGAAATTGCTCCTATAAACATTTTACCATAACACGACTTAAACGTTGTAATTCAAGCGCCTAAAAGTAGATAATAAGAAAGTGTGACGCATAGTGCCATGGGCTAACATAAAATTACGTGCTCATGAGCGCAGACACTCGATTAGAGTATATTTGACTTTCACTTTTCATCTCCTTCAACATAACTTTCAATATAAGCAAGAGGTATGTATTAGAGAAGGATAGTACTTAATGTAATAAAATGTGTTGAAGCGAGATAGTTTTAAGTGTTTCGTTATTATCAATGTATTGTTATATTTAAGTGAGAAGAAATTCAGATTGATGTGTTTTATAAGTGACAGTGACGGCCGATTGCCGGCCGAGCTATTCAAATACGGCGCAAATAAGCAAATAAGTTTTTTGTAAAATATGGTCGGACGAAAGCATGCCAAACCATTGAATTTAAGTGTGCTCTGTGAAATCCACATAAATGTGTGGTCTCCCACATTCTGCGAAAACTATCAAGGGATAAACCTCCTCAACATCATATACATATAAAGTTCTATCGAGCGTATTGTGTGAAAGATTAAAGCCAATCGTTAACAAACTAATTGGACGGTATCTGTGTGGCTACAATCCACCAGATATTCACCATGCGCAAAATTTTGGAAAAGACCCGTGAAAAGAGGATAGACACGCCACCTCTTATTCGCAGTTTTTGTCAG
Organism: Bactrocera dorsalis; assembly: GCF_023373825.1. Lineage (NCBI taxonomy): Eukaryota > Metazoa > Arthropoda > Insecta > Diptera > Tephritidae > Bactrocera > Bactrocera dorsalis. Next base: position 4,175 of record NW_026038546.1, read on the forward strand.
CGCGAAAAGGAGCTGCTTTTATGTTGTTCGAGTTATACGATGACATTGACATAGTCCAGAGAAACTTGTATTTAAAATGTCCTTCAAAGATAACAACTCAATTGCAACGTTTTTTTATGCAAAAAATTGTAGAACAAGAAGTTCAGGTATCTCAAAAAGGCATGGAAATCACAATCATGGCCAAGTCTGGGCAAAAAGCAAAGCAATTAATACTCCGAAGTGGCAATTAGCAGCAGCAGCGAATTAAGCGAAACTTCAACACCAACACATAATCCGCTTCTAGTAAAATAGCAAAACAATCACCGATTAGTAACGCCATAAAGTAATCAATAAATTGACCACAGCAACAGCTGCACGAACAGCAATTTAACAATAAAACAAACATATTGGGAAAAAGCTTTCAAGTGCTTATAAGGGATCAGTTAAAGGCAACCGCATTGTCCTATGTGATGGAAGGCAATCAATTTCACAACAAAAAGTGAGATAAAAATACAAATTTTTCGATTTTTTTTTTTGCAAACTGTCAATTGGAATTGAATACAATTATGAAAGCTATGCAGCGAAAGCTATTCGACTATGTGATAGTGTTCGCCGGCATTTATTTCAATTTGCAGCAGATGCTTTGGGCAATGTTAGCATTTCGATTGGAAAAGTTAAACTAAAACGTGATTGGAAATGCAGAATTGTTAATAAGCTATTTTTATTCTTCGAAATAATTGAATGAATTGAATAATTAAAAATGTGGTTTAGTGATACTTTGACTTCCGATTGATAGAATATTCAGGTATTGATCAATCAAACTTAACTGCAAACAACCAACTGTTTCGTGAAGCCATGTCAATATTTTCCTTTGACGAAACAAAAAGTAAAGGTTGTGTTGGAAGACGAGGAAAATTGCTTTAATTTTCTTCGAAATTCTCTGCGTCTCTCTCGCCATCAGTTCATTTTGCCATCGAAAGAGAAAGTGTGAATGCGATATCCAGCAGCCTAGTACATTTTGATTTTTCTGTACAATTCGCCTTCCATTCTTCTAAAAGCCCAGTCACCAATCCCTCTCTCCACTCT
>NW_026038547.1:0-5234 GCF_023373825.1 Bactrocera dorsalis
TCTTCATCTTATTTAAGTTGACATAAAGCCATAACGGCAGTGCATTCGGTAGATTTCCATAATCTTATATTTAGGTATAAAGTCGATTTTTTTGTATATACACATTTAGCAATCATCATTGAGTTGCTTCAAATCAATAAGTCAATATATTTAATTTAATTAACCTTCTTCATATTATTCAAGTTGACATAAAGCCATAACGGCAGTGCATTCAAAGAATTCCATAATCTTATATTTAGGTATAAAGTCGATTTTCTTGTATATACACATTTAGCAATCGTCATTGAGTTGCTTCAAATCATTAAGTTAATATATTTAATTTAATTAACCTTCTTCATCTTATTCAAGTTGACATAAAGCCATAACGGCAGTGCATTCGGCAGAATTCCATAATCTTATATTTAGGTATAAAGTCGATTTTCTTGTATATACACATTTAGCAATCGTCATTGATTTGCTTCAAATCATTCATTTACAATATTTAAGTTAATTAACTTTCTTCATCTTACTGCAGTTGACATAAAGCCATAACGGCAGTGCATTCGGTAGAATTCCATAATCTTATATTTAGGTATAAAGTCGATTTTCTTGTATATACACATTTAGAAATCGTCATTGAGTTGCTTCAAATCATTAAGTTAATATATTTAATTTAATTAACCTTCTTCATCTTATTCAAGTTGACATAAAGCCATAACGGCAGTGCATTCGGGAGAATTCCATAATCTTATATTTAGGTATAAAGTCGATTTTCTTGTATATACACATTTAGCAATCGTCATTGAGTTGCTTCAAATCATTAATTTAACATATTTAAGTTAATTAACTTTCTTCATCTTACTGCAGTTGACATAAAGCCATAACGGCAGTGCATTTGGAAGAATTCCATAATCTTATATTTAGGTATAAAGTCGATTTTCTTGTATATACACATTTAGCAATCGTCATTGAGTTGCTTCAAATCATTAAGTTAATATATTTAATTTAATTAACCTTCTTCATCTTATTCAAGTTGACATAAAGCCATAACGGCAGTGCATTCGGAAGAATTCCATAATCTTATATTTAGGTATAAAGTCGATTTTCTTGTATATACACATTTAGCAATCGTCATTGAGTTGCTTCAAATCATTAAGTCAATATATTTATGTTAATTAACCTTCTTCATCTTATTCAGGTTGACATAAAGCCATAACGGCAGTGCATTTGGAAGAATTCCATAATCTTATATTTAGGTATAAAGTCGATTTTCTTGTATATACACATTTAGCAATCGTCATTGAGTTGCTTCAAATCATTAAGTTAATATATTTAATTTAATTAACCTTCTTCATCTTATTCAAGTTGACATAAAGCCATAACGGCAGTGCATTCGGAAGAATTCCATAATCTTATATTTAGGTATAAAGTCGATTTTCTTGTATATACACATTTAGCAATCGTCATTGAGTTGCTTCAAATCATTAAGTTAATATATTTAATTTAATTAACCTTCTTCATCTTATTCAAGTTGACATAAAGCCATAACGGCAGTGCATTCGGTAGATTTCCATAATCTTATATTTAGGTATAAAGTCGATTTTTTTGTATATACACATTTAGCAATCATCATTGAGTTGCTTCAAATCATTAAGTTAATATATTTAACTTAATTAACCTTCTTCATCTTATTCAAGTTGACATAAAGCCATAACGGCAGTGCATTCGGTAGAATTCCATAATCTTATATTTAGGTATAAAGTCGATTTTCTTGTATATACACATTTAGAAATCGTCATCGAGTTGCTTCAAATCATTAAGTCAATATATTTAATTTAATTAACCTTCTTCATCTTATTCAAGTTGACATAAAGCCATAACGGCAGTGCATTCGGTAGAATTCCATAATCTTATATTTAGGTATAAAGTCGATTTTCTTGTATATACACATTTAGAAATCGTCATCGAGTTGCTTCAAATCATTAAGTTAATATATTTAAATTAATTAACCTTCTTCATCTTATTCAAGTTGACATAAAGCCATAACGGCAGTGCATTCGGTAGAATTCCATAATCTTATATTTAGGTATAAAGTCGATTTTTTTGTATATACACATTTAGCAATCATCATTGAGTTGCTTCAAATCATTAAGTCAATATATTTAATTTAATTAACCTTCTTCATCTTATTCAAGTTGACATAAAGCCATAACGGCAGTGCATTTGGAAGAATTCCATAATCTTATATTTAGGTATAAAGTCGATTTTCTTGTATATACACATTTAGAAATCGTCATTGAGTTGCTTCAAATCATTAAGTTAATATATTTAATTTAATTAACCTTCTTCATCTTATTCAAGTTGACATAAAGCCATAACGGCAGTGCATTCGGTAGAATTCCATAATCTTATATTTAGGTATAAAGTCGATTTTCTTGTATATACACATTTAGCAATCGTCATTGAGTTGCTTCAAATCATTAAGTCAATATATTTAATTTAATTAACCTTCTTCATCTTATTCAAGTTGACATAAAGCCATAACGGCAGTGCATTCGGTAGAATTCCATAATCTTATATTTAGGTATAAAGTCGATTTTCTTGTATATACACATTTAGAAATCGTCATTGAGTTGCTTCAAATCATTAAGTTAATATATTTATTTAACCTTCATCTTATTCAAGTTGACATAAAGCCATAACGGCAGTGCATTCAAAGAATTCCATAATCTTATATTTAGGTATAAAGTCGATTTTCTTGTATATACACCTTAAGCAATGGTCATGGAGTGGGTTGAAATCAGTTATTCGATATATTTAATTTAATTAACCTTCTTCATCTTATTCAAGTTGACATAAAGCCATAACGGCAGTGCATTCGGTAGAATTCCATAATCTTATATTTAGGTATAAAGTCGATTTACTTGTATATACACATTTAGCAATCGTCATTGAGTTGCTTCAAATCATTAAGTCAATATATTTAATTTAATTAACCTTCCTCATCTTACTCAAGTTGACATAAAGCGATAACGGCAGTGCATTCGGCAGAATTCCATAATCTTATATTTAGGTATAAAGTCGATTTTCTTGTATATACACATTTAGAAATCGTCATTGAGTTGCTTCAAACATTAAGTTAATATATTTAATTTAATTAACTTTCTTCATCTTACTGCAGTTGACATAAAGCCATAACGGCAGTGCATTTGGAAGAATTCCATAATCTTATATTTAGGTATAAAGTCGATTTTCTTGTATATACACATTTAGCAATCGTCATTGAGTTGCTTCAAATCATTAAGTTAATATATTTAATTTAATTAACCTTCTTCATCTTATTCAAGTCGACATAAAGCCATAACGGTAGTGCATTCGGGAGAATTCCATAATCTTATATTTAGGTATAAAGTCGATTTTCTTGTATATACACATTTAGCAATCGTCATTGATTTGCTTCAAATCATTCATTTACAATATTTAAGTTAATTAACTTTCTTCATCTTACTGCAGTTGACATAAAGCCATAACGGCAGTGCATTTGGAAGAATTCCATAATCTTATATTTAGGTATAAAGTCGATTTTCTTGTATATACACATTTAGCAATCGTCATTGATTTGCTTCAAGTCATTAAGTTATTTAATTAACTTTCATCTTATTCAAGTTGACATAAAGCCATAAAGGCAGAGCATTTGGAAGAATTCCATAATCTTATATTTAGGTATAAAGTCGATTTTCTTGTATATACACATTTAGCAATCGTCATTGAGTTGCTTCAAATCATTAACTTACATATTTACGTTAATTAACCTTCTTCATCTTACTAAAGTTGACATAAAGCCATAACGGCAGTGCATTTGGAAGAATTCCATAATCTTATATTTAGGGATAAAGTCGATTTTCTTGTATATACACATTTATCAATCGATATTGAGTTGCTTCAAATCATTAAGTTATTTAATTAACCTTCTTCATCTTATTGAAGTTGTAATAAAGCCATAACGGCAGTGCATTCGGTAGAATTCCATAATCTTATATTTAGGTATAAAGTCGATTTTCTTGTATATACACATTTAGAAGTCGTCATTGAGTTGCTTCCAATCATTAAGTCAATATATTTAAGTTAATTAACTTCTTCATCTTATTCAAGTTGACATAAAGCCATAACGGCAGTGCATTAGGTAGAATTCCATAATCTTATATTTAGGTATAAAGTCGATTTTCTTGTATATACACATTTAGAAATCGTCATTGAGTTGCTTCAAATCATTAAGTTAATATATTTAATTTAATTAACCTTCTTCATCTTATTCAAGTTGACATAAAGCCGTAACGGCAGTGCATTTGGAAGAATTCCATAATCTTATATTTAGGTATAAAATCGATTTTCTTTTATATACACATTTATCAATCGATCATTGAGTTTGCTTCAAATCATTAACTTAATATTTAAGTTAATTAACCTTCTTCATCTTACTAAAGTTGATAAAGCCATAACGGCAGTGCATTTGGAAGAATTCCATAATCCTATATTTAGGTATAAAATCGACTTTCTTGTATATGCACATTTATAAATCGATATTGAGTTGCTTCAAATGATTAAGTTAATATATTTAAGTTAACTAACCTTCTTTATCTTACAAAAGTTGACATAAAGCCATAACGGCAGTGCATTTGGAAGAATTCCATAATCTTATATTTAAGTATGAAATCGATTTTCTTGTATGTACTCATTTAGCCAGCGATATTGAGTTGCTTCAAATCATTATCTTCAAATATTTAAGTTAATTAACTTTCTTCATCTTACTAAAGTTGACATAAAGCCATAACGTCAGTGCATTTGGAAGAATTCCATAATCTTATATTTAAGTATGAAATCGATTTTCTTGTATGTACTCATTTAGCAAGCGATATTGGGTTGCTTCAAATCATTAACCTCAAATATTCAAGTTAATTAACCTTCTTCATCTTACTAAAGTTGACATAAAGCCATAACGGCAGTGCATTTGGAAGAATTCCATAATCTTATATTTCGGTATGAAAACGATTTTCTTGTATATACACATTTATCAAGCGATATTGAGTTGCTTAAAATCATTAAGTTATATATTCAAGTTAATTAACCTTCTTCATCTTACTTCAGTTGACATAAAAGCCATAACGGCAGTGCATTCGGAAGAATTCCATAATCATATATTTAGGTATAAAGTCGATTTTATTGTATATACACATTTCAAGTTGACATAAAGCCAT